>NW_027498463.1:0-153062 GCF_021521415.1 Bidens hawaiensis | reverse complement strand
GATGATTTTCAAGAAGATCTTACCAAGAATATCAACAAACAGATTTGTGGACTCGGATTTGAAGTTTGAAGACTTTCTCTCTCTAGTTTCTCTCTCTAGAATGAGAGTGTTTGGGTGGGAAGTGTTGGTGGAAATGAAAGAGATGGTGTAAGAATACTTGATTTTCCGCTTAAATACTCGGGTGACTCGGGTTCGGGTTTAGGCTACTGACGGGTCAAGATTAGTCGAGTTCATAAGTTTTTAAACAAACTAAAACTTTTTTCAGCAAAACTTTTATAAAACCATTTTCCGAATAATTATTTGAAATCTTTTTTTTTTTTTTTTTTTTTTTTTTTTTTAAATAAGAACATTTAAATTTTTTTCGAAAGCATTAAAAATTAATATTTTTCAGGCGTAAATGTCGTTTTTATAAAATAAACATTTTAAATGATAAAAGTAGATTTTTCCAATGATATGGGTTCCGAACTTATCGTCCAGAATCCCAAAGTCTATAGTTTCCGATGATTTCACGATCCTAGTTTACCAATCGAATTTCAGGGTGTTACACACATAACTTTAATGGTAAATGTATGCCATGTATGATTTATTTGATGGATATTATGTTATGATTGTGAATGAAAGCTTGTCGGTACGTGAACGATCTTCGGATATTGCACGTATTGACAAGGGAGGTATGTATATGAAAGATGAACGTGTATGATAGATATGTGTACAACATATGAATATGTATAAATGATTAAAGGAAGTATATGTACGTTACATGTATGTAAAGACAGTATGTACGAAGATGAAGAAATAAGGGATCAGACCTTAATAATATCCGAGATAGAGAAGAAAGGGATAAGACCCTAATAATATCTGAGATAGAGAAGTAAAAAGGGATCAGACCCTAATAATATCTGAGATAGACAAAAAAGGGATCAGACCCTAATAATATCTGATATAGACAAAGGAAAGAGGGATCAGACCCTAATAACATCTGAGATAGAATGGACAATAATTATATAGTATGAAAGTAATAAAGTATGAACGTATGTATGAAATTATGTAATGAAAGTAAATTAGTAAAGTAATTATTGTGTATCTTCGTGTGCATGATTGAAGGTAAGTATACGTATTGCATGATGTATGATTAACTAGAACTCACTCAGCATAGCTGACTTTTAGTATGCACGCATGTGAGTAGGATGAAGCAGCTAGCTTGAGTGGGGCACATAGCAATTGAATAAAGAAGTTGGCATTTGGAGACTCAAGTTGTTTTTATGATTTGATGTTTAATTTGAAAGACAAGAATGTTTTAAGACATGTTATGAATTATTACGTAATGTTTATGAAAGTTTTAATATTCCACGAAAGTTTTTATGTAACTCTAATTTGTAGAATGGTGTTTGTGAGTAAATCTAATGTCCAATGTAGGGTACTGGTAACGGTGCCTTACATTAACCATCAAAACCAAACTTTTGATGTTTTTACATTAAAATACTTTAAAATTTTACCCTAAGTTAAGTACTTTACCATTTTACTTTTAAGACTCTTACCTTAACCAACTTAACTTAAAATCATGGTTTCAATCTCTTTCTTTTTAAAATTTTTATTCGCATAGCTCGGTGATTGAAAATAAAGCAAAAGATAAAATATTTTTGAATTTTTCAGACTTTTTATCAAAATCAAACTAAAAACAAAAACTAAACTAAAACTAGAATGTAAACTACAAAAATAGTACATATTTTTGTGATTTTGAGTAGGGAATCATATTGACCAAGAATTTCATACATCATAGTTTTATATTTCGGCTTTACTATGACTTGTGTTAAGTCAGTCATTAATATTTTTGTCCACTTAAGCCTTACAACAAGTTTTTCAAAAATTTTCGTGATTTACTTTAAGTTTCAATTAGGGCACAAAATATCAGAAACTATGAGCCTCCAATATCGATTCAGGATTTTTATTATCATGTCACCCCAACTTGACTTAAACCTTGAAATCAAAATACATTGAATTCCAAATTTTTATAATAGCAAGCTAGCATATAAACCCCACTAAAAGATATATACTCATAATCAAGCAATACCTCGAGTTCCTTTCCCACGGATGAGTATGCACGATTTTATCTATATGGCTTCAATATATTGTGTCCCTTAAGGTCGTTTCTTAATGGTAATAAGACGCGAGAAAAAGGATAATGTATGACTCATAGCGTGGCTTGATCAAGTCAATCGTGAATTTTGTACAAAGTACAATAGTGATCAAGTTTAATGACTTATAATTGGTAGATAAACAACGGTTCGCCTTTTGAGCAAAATAATATTCACATTTGCGAATATCTAGATGGAAAACCACGTAAAGATCCAGTGAAGTCCGTAACTTTCGAAGCATCCCATCAATACAGGATTTAAGGCCATAAGACCATACATCGTTGAAGTGTTCCCAATTACCTAGCAGCTTAAATATTTTCATCTGTAACAATTTTTGGTGATCAAACTGGACTAGGGCTTGAGTATGACAAAATATTACATTTTTGCCTTCATTACCAAGACTTTGCAAGAGACTAATACCTCTTTCAATCTGGCAATTTGTTTATATCGCACACTCTTCTTACTTGTTTGTTTAAGACCTACCAATACACTAATATAGTTAAGCACACAGTCTTTTTCACATATTTCTTACTGGATATAAGATATAAATGATCAATGTATTATCATTTTCCCTTTTTGCTTCAATAACTCATTTTGAGGAGCAATATTTCAATGTTTTTGGAATTTTCATATCAGAACAAACAAAAAGCGCAATATTCTTGTATTT
This sequence comes from Bidens hawaiensis, assembly GCF_021521415.1. NCBI lineage: Eukaryota > Viridiplantae > Streptophyta > Magnoliopsida > Asterales > Asteraceae > Bidens > Bidens hawaiensis. The sequence continues at coordinate 150,260 of NW_027498463.1, read as the reverse complement.
TTTCCATTATATCCCCCTAAAAACCAAAATCTTAAAGAATATAAATAAAAGAAAACTGTACAAAACAAAATAAAGCGATTAACAGAGCTTAGCAATATGCAAATGATTTTAAACCATTTAAACCAAGAAAATACTTGAATCTTGTTTTATCAAACACTTTGGTAATTTTGACTACCCATGTGTATATATTCAAGATCAATTAGTTTCTTTTCATACCAATCACAGATAAAATGATAACGAACTTTGATATGTTTTGTCTTAAAGTGGTGCAAGGGGTTTATTCGTTATACATATAGCAGTAGAGTTATCAATAAAATTGGAGCAATAAGAAACTTCAACCGTAATCCTACAAGTGTTGTTGGATCCATAAAAAAATTATGAATAACAACTCGAGGCTGTCCCATATTCGGCTTTAACGGATGAAATGGAGACCTTTGTCTACTTCTTACACTACCAGAAAAGAAGCTGGGTTCCTAAAACTTGACATCCTACTATAGTAGACTTAAAGTTGATCTTACATCCTCCATAGTCGGAATCCGAAAAGGTCTAGAAGATCAGGTTTAGTGGTAATACGCTTTACAGCCGTCAAATGAGTCAGTCGAGGAATCAATTGATACCTGGCACATAAGCAAACAACAAAGAATATATCGGGACGCGATGCAATTAAATAAATTAAAGAACCTATCTTCGCTCGATAGGGGGTTGGATCAACGATATCCTCAAATTCGTTCGGTGACAAATTGTGACCCACAGGTAGAGGAGTAGAAGGGACTTTCCGCAGTTATCTTGAATCTGCTCAAGACATCGTTCACATATTTCATTTGATGGATAGAAATCTTATCGTCATACTGGTGAACCTGCAACCCTAAGAAGAAACTCATCTCTCCCATCTAGCTCATCTCGAACTTTGTTAGCATCGTCGTTTAAAAATCCTTACATAAATTGTCGTTTGTTGAGCCAAATATGATGTCATCGACTTAATGCTGTACAGGGAGAAAAATCTTCTTTGACCATCTTACAAAAGAGAGTACAATCCACAGTCCCTCATTTGAAGCCATTATCAATCAAATGGTCAGCAAATGTGCTATATTAAGCTCTCATGGCTTGTTGAAGACCATATAGAGCTTTGTTTAATCGGTAAACACGCTCGGGATAGTCCGGATCTTCAAAACTAGGAGGGCTATTTCACATACACCTTTTCATGAGTCTCCCCATTAAGAAACCCACTCTTAACATCAATCAGATATACCATGAAATTCTTAAAGGGAGCATAGGCTAAGAAAATACATATAGCTTCCAATCTCGCAACCAGAGCTTATACATCAGTGTAATCCATGCCCTCTTATTGATTAAATTATTGAAAAAATAAATTATACTTGTTACACTTAAAGAACCATTTTGTCAGAATAGATGTAATTCTTCTTGCATTTTGCGTCTACGCAAGACGAATCATGAAGTGCCATAGTAACAATTTTTGGTTTAATATGTGACAAAAAGTAAGTGTATCTGATTATACTCATGATACCCGATGCATGCATATCCGCATATGAACACAATACATTATTGTCACATATATTTTCAAATTGTCGACGTGTACGAACTCCTTCATTCACATCAACTATAATATTCTCCTAAGGATGATAAGAATTGATCCGAAGGGTCAGATTCTCAGGAACTTTAACATTGTCTTGAAGATTGGTGACATTTTCTTTAGACGCTTAATCATTCACAGTTTGGGAAGATTCTTCAACGGGTATCTCAAAAAACATCCCGTGATTCAAAAAATGGAGTAAAATAAGAATCTTCAAAGTCGGTATCATCAGAAGAAAGAGAAACATCGTATGATGTTTTAGGTTGATTGTGTACAAAATTGTCTTCATAATTAGAAGATCTTGGTATAGATAACAATTGTTCTTCCAAATACGCATGAATCAAGTATTCAGTTTGTTCCTTAACCGAAGGAGTAAAATTATTAAATAAACCATCATAGTCGAACATCCAATCAGGTCTCTTGCCAACAGGTGGTGAACTGTGTATCTTTGACAATCAATATGATACCATTCCTCTACACACTCAGAAGGGAAATTATATACACATTTCTTAGGTAATGCATACCCAAGAAAGTAACCCTCGGTTGTTTCTCTTCAAATTATCTGCCTCGTGTTTCAACATCGTACAAGGACACCCAAATGGTTCGAGAAATTGACGGTTCTTCTTACGGTTATTAAGAAGGTCATAACTTATCTTCTTGACCTTCTTAACTGTTAGAACATGATTCAATTATAGTATGCGATATTCACAACGTCGTTACAAAAATTGAATTGGAAGCTTAGGAACCGCCAACATTGTTCTAGCCATTTCAATCAACGTCCTATTCATCCTTTCAGCTACCCCATTCTGGTATGGCACATATGGAGCATTGTATTCACGATGAATACCTCTTTGAATACAAAAGATGTAAAGTATACTATTCTTGAACTTCTTACTGTTATCACTTTGAATTCGTCTCAATTTATGTTTATAAAGCGATTCGATTTTAATGATCAAATTTTGTACTAGAACTAGTGTCTGATCCTTTGTACTCATAAATAACACCCAAGAAAACCTCATATAATCATCGATGACAAACAAATAACTGAGATCTCTAGCAATACTCAATCGATTCATCGGACCATATAAATCCATATGAAGTCGTTCAAAAGGAGTATCAATCGAATTGATTTGCTTCAACGGGTGAGATATCTTCTTATGTTTTCCTTTCTTATATGCAACACAGTTATCGGTCATCTTAAAATGCTGAAGTGAAACACCATCCACTAAATCATTTTCGGTCAAATGATTCATTTTACGAACGTGAATGTGACCCATCCTTCTATGCCATAAGATCGTGTCCTTCCTAGTTGCTTTTGAGACGAAACACGTTGTAGTTGAAGAAGATAATACTTTAGATGCCATATCAATAACATAGATATCATTTGATCGAGGTGATCACATGACAACCATGTCCTCGGGAATAATAATTGTGGTTTAAGAATAACACATTTATATTGGTTAACAAAGTGGTATACATTTTATCACAAATATGTGAAACGCTCAACAGATTATGATGCACTTTGTCACAATAATTTACTCTCTCGAAAGTAATACAACCATAAGAGGCTTCACCTTCTTTAGTAAGCAATCCACCCTGATTAGCTCAAACGCCAAATAACCCCCTTGAATGTCTTTAACATTCGAAAGAAGATTAAGATTGCCGGTGATTTTCCGAGAGCATCCACTATCCATGATCCATTTTTTGCCTGAACTTTGCACAACAAGGTAAACGGTTAGTTTAAAAAGGCAGCCCATGCCTCAATCTTGGACACCTCTTTTGTTTCCTTTTGATAAACATTAATCTTAGTTTCACATGTGATTTGTGAACTTGAATATAAGTCAAACGTTTCTTTGACTTTATTTTGAGATGTTCGTCTCGAATCCCACCTTAATCCTTATTATAACAAATAGGTTTAACAAACTCATTCGGTTTTCAAGAATCTTGAAAATTAACCCAAACAACTTTTCTAGGGTTAACATCATGAAACATGATTTGTGACTCATAAACTTTGACTTGTCTATGTTGTCTTTTCAAAATTGTTTTAATCAAAGGAACTTGCACCTTGATTAAAGGCATTTCATTTTATTTTTCCTTAGTCCACATTGTCTTGCAGCATGCCCGAGTTCACCACATGAGAAGCACCTTCTCATGTCCACGAATATTGGTGGTGAATCAACAAGTTCATTTGAAACATCATGTTGAAAAGAGTCAACCTTCACACTTGAACTAGAACAAGCCATGTTATCTGCCTTTCTGTTTTATTATAAAATTCTAGATTGGTGCAATGTGTAGCATTCCCCATTCCAGATGATTTTTCAAATTTTATAGGTTCCAACAAAGTTGGTTTCTTTTTTACTTGTGTTTTGTTAACCATTTTTAACCTTTTAAAGGCTTTTTCAAGTTCAGTCAAACTTGATGTTTCATCTTGAAACACACTTTCAATTAATTCAGGTTTCACTAAAATTAAAGAGATATCTTTTTCATTGAATACTTTATCCACCCCTTTAAGTTTATAAACCCGACATTTTGATACATTAACTCTCTTGGTAGGATTAATGAATTTGATCAAATCCTTATAAGAAATCGTGGGTTATTTTAATTGTTTTTCTTTAAAATTTGAGAATCTTGAACCATAAATCACCTTTTCAAACTCATGTGGTTCACAAAGAATATGATTTTCTTGATAAATATTCTTATTCTCGTGAACTACATGTGGTTCATCAATTTATTAAACAAAACCATCACAATTATTTTCAGTTAAAACAACATTACTTTGAATATGGGACATCGGAATTGATTTTTCATTAACATATTTAATAGGTTTAGCATCTCCTCATGATATGCATTATTCTCAATAACTGTAGGATCAACAATCAATGGAATATCAGTCACAACTTTCTTATGATCCCCTGTTTCTGGAATACTAGTATAATCATCATGCAATAGAGGATGGATTTCAACAAATCCGAAACCTGCTTTACCATTCTTTTGTTGGTTATTATTAACCTCAATGATTTCATTTAGTAGAAATGAAGAATATCTAAACTTTCCTAGTTTATTCTTTACTTCTAATATCTCATCTTCAAGTTTTGTGACATTTGTTCTTAGTTTTAAAATCTCTTAAAATTGATTCTCAATCAAGATTAATTTAACATATCAATTTTGCTTTTAGATCATGATTACTATCCGACAAAGCTTTAAGTTTTCATTTGTTTTTTCTTCAGTTTTAACCGCTTGTCGATAGTTATCACGGACCATTGTTAAATCACGAACAAGTTGATCATTGTGGTGACGTGATGACTTAAGTTTAGACTTTAATTCACAACAATGAACACACTCTAGTTCATTAACATCAGATTCAGTTAATTTACCCAAATCAACATGAATAGATTTAGAAGAATTCTAACTAACCTCTCTTATCTTTGCCATGCCGGCAAAGTTCTCCTGTTGTTCAATACATGAATCATCTAAATTAGTCTCAGGTTCTAATTCATCACTTGCATCAGTCAAGTTATCACATCTAGCATCTTCAAACTTCTCATGTTTCTCAAACAAAGCCGGATTTGCTTGATTACCATTAGGTGAGTTACCTAACATTCATTTGGACAAATTGATTCCTTCATTAGCAATCAAGGCATGTGACCTACTGACAGGTGAACCGTAGGGAAGCCATTAAGAGATCTAAATGATATAAATGCATATGCTTAACCAATTAATTTAATGGAACTAGTTGACTACGGTTACTCATATAATTGCAGGTAGGAGTAGATAAAGGATGAAATCATGAGAACGTGGGCGAAAACGACAAAGGAAACGGAGTTGAAACGAGAAAGATATGAAGAAAACAAGAAACCGAGCAAGAGCTCCACCATGGCCCATGGTGTTGACCATGGGCCATGGTCAAACTGGCACTAAAACCACAGAAATCACCATACCTTGGTCATTTTGTTCACCATAGTTATTCCTCTTTTTAGACGGTTTTTGGGTGTCTTTTGACATTTTCAATTGGAACAAGTCTAGGGCGATTTTGGGTGTGCCAAACAATATTTTGGGTAATTGTAATCATTAGGTTATGTCTTTTATTTATATGAACAATACAATTGAAGTGATGATGATTCTCCATACCATGAGTGGCTAATTCTATTGGTGATCATCTTGGATGTAAGGTTTAGTTGATACACTATGTTATGCTTGAATTTCTAGAATAATAACTTTGCAATGTTTGTTTAGTTGTTATGGTGTTTGAATAATTGTTTGTAAATTTTTTGCTTGTGTTTGATCATAATCCAAACCATACATTCTTGGTGCTATTGGCAATCGAGATATCATGGGAGGAATTAGAATTGAATATTAGTTAATTGATTATCGGGTAACAACCTTGCATTGTATTAATCCAAGTACTTGGTTCCCTTTCATCACAAACAAGTAATCAAATATGAACTATGTCTTTGTGGTTCTTTTGAGTAAGCATGAACATCAGTGTTGATTTAAACCTGAAATCTAGGATCATCGCTTCTCTTAATCGACTTATTAATCTTAATCATTGATTGCAAGTTATTTTATTTTTTTTTAGTGAACCAAAAACCAATCAATCAAATCTAAATTAACTATTTATGCAATTTAGTTTAATTTAATTGTCTGTTAAAGCTACTGGAAAACTCTCGGTGTTCGGCACCCACTTACTTCTATCTATTTAGTTGTATTTGGTTTATTTTTGAGTGAGACTTCATGTAAGGCGCCGTTACCGGTGCCTCACATTTGGACGTTGGATTTACTCATTAAAATAGTTCTAATAAACAGAGTTAATAAAACATACGCGGAATTTAAAAACTTTCATAAACATTACATTAATCCATAACTTGTCTTAAAATAAACATCTTGTATTTCAAAATATCATAATATTAAGCATAAATGTCTCGAGTCTCTTGATGCCAGCCTCTTATTCAATGCCAAGTGTTCCCCTCAAGCGAGCCGCCTCATCCTACTCACCAGCGTGCATACTAAAAGTCAGCTACGCTGAGTGAGTTCTAGTTAATCATACCATATACAATTCATTCATACTTAGATACTTTCATATATACTTATATACTTTCATTCATACTTTCATACTTTCATATATACTTACATACTTTCATTCATACTTTCATACTTTCATATATACTTACATACTTTCATTCATACTTTCATACTTTCATATCTTACGTTATAAAGAGCATTACGCCCTACTTCCTCGAGTATTATTAGGGCCCGATTACCTCTTTCCTCGGGTATTATTAGGGCCCGGTTCCCTCCTTCCTCGATTATTATTAGGGCCTGGTTCTTTCTTACCTCGAATATTAGTAGGGGTTCGGTTCCCTAGTTCTCGAATATTAGTAGGGTTCGATTCCCTCTTCGTTACCATTCAACCATACCTTTCCTCGAATATTATTAGGGTTCGGTTCCCTCTTCGTTACCATACAACCATACCTTTCCTCGAATATTATTAGGGTTCGTTTCCTCTTCGTTACCATACAACCATGCCTTAACCTTATTTTATTAACTTTATAATATTCACACATATAAGCATACATATCATACTTTAATTATGTATAGCATTACAATCCGAAAGTACGTGTAATATCCTAAGATCGTTCACGTACTGATAAGCAATCATTCATACATTTCACATCATCATATAAGGCATACACTTATCACTTAGGATAAGTGTATTAACAAACACATCGAGTATGCACAAGCCCCGAAAACATAACAAGGAATGGGGCTAGAAACTCACCTGTATCCGGTTGCGCTCGCCGTTAATAGTTATTCCCTTCTTTAATTGAGCACGGCTAACTGTTAAATATATTTTTGTTAATTAACTATATAGTTATTTAAGTTGGTGTTCTAATTAACCAACACACTCTCTAAGTTGGGCCTGTTTGTGTAATTCTTACATATGGGTCCATTAAGTAGATCAGACCCACTGTCCAATGTAGTCTCTGGGCCCAACTGACCAGGCCCAAAGTCAACAGAGAACTATGTTGGCCGAGACCCGTTCTGGCCGAGAACTCGGGTTTGACCAAAATCTCAGGTTTGACCGAGAACTCCTTAGATTGACCGAGAACCCTCAGTCTTGGCCGATAACCCTCAGTTTGGATCGAGAACTCTCAACTTGGACCGAGAACTCTCAGGTCGGGTGTGTTCAACTCATCTTTCCATCTTTATCACTATAACCTAGCTCAGTTAACCGTTTTAAGGTTCATATCATGATCTTAACCATTTTTCTTTATCATTCTCACCCGCTTACACCCATTATCATCACGGCTTCAAGATCTAACCTATTTTAGTCATAAAGTGTAAACCTTTATAGTGCTAAAACGTTATAGGCTAGATTAGGGTTCATCTATGAGCCGTATGTTGTCACGAGCCCATTAATGTTCATTTTATATCATCAAGTTTGCATTTTTATGAAACATCTAGACCCGATCTACTCTAGGGTTAAGTTTCATGTCAAACCGTTCATAAAAACGTAACCTTTAAGGTTAAATCACATACCTTTAAGCGTATTTAGGCTTCGGGTTAGCTTGTTTATGAATTATGACCTCGTATCTATCTTGTATATGAAGATCTTATCTATACCTGGCTTGATTTCGGTCTTGAATTCCTTCCTCGCGGCCGTATGAAGATGTTTAGGTGTGTGTTTTTAAGGTGTAAAGAGAATAAGATGGATAAGATGGATGGAAATGGAAAGATTTAGGGTTTAAGGGGTATTTATACTCCCTTAAGCCATGGACCTAAAGCCCATCTTTCCTTTTTGGTCCATGATTAATTCTCTTTAATTAGCCTAGTTATCCTCCCTTTATTATTTTATTATTTCTTTGCCAAATCAAGTTAACTCGATTATTATTATAAGAAATAATATAAAATATCATTACTTGAAATTTTGGGATGTTACAAGTCTTCCCTCAAAAAGGTGTCGTCCCCGAAACCTAACTATTACATGAACATATCAGGGCAAAACTTGCGCTTCTCTTCCTCGACTTCCCATGTGGTATCCGATCCCTTGCGGTGCTTCCATATCACTTTCACTAAGGGTATAATCTTATGACGAAGATGCTTTTCCTTATGGTCCACTATCTCAATCGGCTGTTCAGTGTAGTTCAACTGTTCATCAACCTCAATGTCCATCAATGGCACGTGCGACGTGTTATCAACCAGACACTTTCTCAGATGAGAAACATGGAAGGTTGAATGAATTCCTTCTAACTTATCGGGTAACTCCAGCTTATAGGCTACTTCACCCATACGATCTATAATCTTAAATGGTCCAATGTACCTTGGACTCAACTTTCCCCTTTTTATGAATCGAATGATTCCTTTCCAAGGCTAGACCTTGAGCATCACATTGTCACCAACGTTAAGCTCAATCTGTCGTTGCCGCTTATCAGCATACGACTTCTGCCTGTCCTGAGCAGCTTTCATTTTTGCCTTAATCTGATAGAACTTTGAAGACGTCTCTTGGACAACTTCTAGGCTTCCCATTTCTTTCTAACCAATCTCTCCCCAACATACGGGATTTCTACATCGTCTACCATAAAGCATTTAAAATGGTGGCATACCAATACTTGAATGGTAACTGTTGTTATAGGAGAACTCTTCCAGATGCAGATGATCATCCCAACTTCCACCAAAGTCCAAAACACAAGCATGTAGCATATCCTCAAGGGTTTGGATCGTCCTTTCAGACTGTCCATCTGTTTGAGGATGATACGCCGTACTGATGTTCAATCTTGTCCACATAGCTTCATGGAACTTCTTCCAAAATCTCGAAGTAAACCGTGTATCTCTATCAGACACGATTGATAACGGTATTCCATGCTTGGACACAACCTCTTTGATGAACAAACTTGCTAACGTTTCTGATGAGATAGCCTCTCGTATAGGCAGAAAGTGAGCAGTTTTGGTCAAACGGTCTGCAATCACCCATATGGTATCATGATGCTTAGTTGTACGGGGTAGCTTAGTTATGGAATCCATGGTGATGTGTTCCCATTTCCATTCAGGTATCTCAAGCGGTTGCATTTTCCCATAAGGCTTCTGATGTTCGGCTTTGACTTGTAGACAAGTTAAGCACTTACTAACATAATCCACCACATCATTCTTCATCCCTGGCCACCAGTAGTCTCTTTTCAAATCTTGGTACATCTTTGTAGCTCTAGGATGAATCGAGTATCTTGACTTATGAGCTTCATCTAAGATTCGACCTCTAAGATCTCCATGGCGTTGAATCCGCATACGCTCAAATCTAGTCTTAATGCCATGAGTGTTTTCCTTCAACTCACCTCGCTGGCCGTAAACTCTCTCTTTCTTCACTAACCCTTCATCCACTAACACCTCTGACTGTACTTTTATGATTTCTTCAAAAAGGCTTGAATTCATAATCACCTGGTATGACTTCACTGTAGCAATGACTCCCTCATTCTTATGACTTAGCGCGTCGACGACCACATTAGCTTTACTAGAATAGTATTTAATGTCGCAATCATAATCTTTAATCAACTCTAACCACCTTCTCTGTCTCATATTCAGTTCCTTTTGCTCAAAGAAATACTTCAAACTCTTATGATCCGTGTAGATGATACACTTAGTACCTTATAAGTAGTGCCTCCAAATCTTAAGAGCATGCACTACTGCTGCTAGCTCTAAGTCTTGCGTCGGATAAGTACTCTCATGGACTTTCAACTGTCTAGACGCGTAAGCTATCACTTTACCTTGTTGCATCAACACACAACCTAGCCCACCATACGAAGCATCGGTACAAACAACCAAATCCTCGTCACCATCGGGTAAAGCAAGGATTGGAGCTTGCGTGAGTCTCTTATTTAATTCCTCAAAAGCTTCTTCTTGGAACTTTCCCCAGGTGAATACTACCGTCTTTCGGATCATACCAGTCAACGGTGCAGCTATCTTGGAGAAACCTTAGAAGAATCTCCTATTGTAGCCAGCTAACCCTAAGAAGCTTCGTATGTCAGTCGGATTCTGTGGAGTCTTCCAGTTCGTTATAGGCTCAATCTTAGCTGGGTCCACGGTAATCCCTTCAGGATTTATCACGTGACCTAAAAATTGCATTTCTTTTAACCAGAACGTGCATTTCGAAAACTTAGCATACAATTTCTCTTTATTCAGAGTCTCCAACACTTCCCTCACATGCTCAGCATGATCAGACTCGCTTTTAGAATATATCGATATATCGTCGATGAAGACGATTACCAACTTATCCAACATCGGCCGACACACCCTATTCAACATGTCCATAAATGTGTAGGAGCATTCGTTTGACCGAATGACATTATGAGGAACTCGTAGTGTCGATACCGCGTCCGAAACTGTGTCGTAGGGATGTTCGCCTCCTTCACTTTTAGCTGATGATAGCCTAATTTGAGATCTATTCGCGAGAACCAACTTGAACCTTGCAGTTGGTCAAACAGATCATCGATCCTTGGCAAAGGATATCTATTCTTTACCGTAAGTTTGTTCAACTCTTGATAATCTATGCACATTCTCCTGCTTCCATCTTTCTTCTTCACGAATAACACTGGTGCGCCCCACGGGGAAACACTTGGTCTAATGAAACCCTTGTCGAGGAGTTCTTGCAGTTGGGACATCAGTTCTTTCATCTCGGACGGTGCTAGACGGTAAGGTGCTTTCGCGACGGGTTGGGCTCCTGGTACTAAAATCTATCTGGAATTCTATCTCTCGCTCCGGTGGAAACCTCGGAAGATCCTCAGGGAATACTTCTGGGTAGTCGCACATGATAGGAACATCTTTCAATTCTTTCGTCTCGGCCGTGGCGTTGATAACATACGCCTGGTAGGCACCGCACCCTCGCCTTAACAACCCCTCGGCTTTTATCATCGAAATGACATTAAGTCCAGAACTTTCCTTATCACCATAAACCGTCACTGAACTACCATCCAAGGACTTTAACCGTATCATCTACTCTTACACACTATTTGAGCTTCATACTTAGACAAACAATCCATTCCCAAAACCACATCGAACCCTCCTTAGGTCATTACGTTCAAGGTAACAAGTAACTCGTGTGTGACACTCGTAAATTTCAGGTTAACTCCGTTAATCCAAACTCCGTCAATTCAAACTTAAGATCACTAGAACTATAACGCACATCTCATTACATTTAAACTAGGGTTTTAAATGACGCTTGACAATCACTACACATGTAGTCTTTCGGGATTGCACCGAAACGCACACGAGTCGACTCAAACCATTGGTGAACAAATGACAAATATCAAAACAATAAATACTTGATAAGTATGTGTTATAATCTATATGTTACTTGATAAATATGTGAAATACTAAACACAAGAGACAAGGGTTATTAATTATACTAGAAATTGAATAACAAGAAGTAGAGGGACTTAAGTGTAACAAGTTAATATTTAATATTAATAAAAACCCTAACCTCCCTCCCTCTCCCTTACAATTGATCGCCCCCCCTCCTCACACCCCTTGGTGACGGCAATCACCAACCACCACCATACCACTTCTGTTTGACCTCGTTTTTCATAATCGAAGCATCCCGCACTTGTTTCTAGTCATCCCTCACCTTCCTCTTGCTTGTTTATGCGTTTTTGAGGTATAAACATAAACCCTAGTTTTCGAAAATTATGTGTTAAGTGTTTATATGCTTTTTTTTTATTAGATGATGCTTGATTATGCTTCGGTTGTTGATTTAAATGATCGTGTGTGATTTTGAACGGTGAAAAATTGTTATATCATTGATTTTTTCGTAAACCCTAGAGGGTTTACTACTGATTTTTATGGATGATTAGTGTTACAACTGAATATAAAGTGTTTTTGCATGATTACAATGTTTATTGCATGTTTGGAGATGTGTCGTATGCTTAGGATGCATGCTAGATGATTGTGTGTGCTTGCTGATTTTTGACAGCAGAGATAGTTAATCTTGAACGAGGTGTAACTTGTTAAATATGAAACCAAACTGGACTATTTTTGAGTCTAAAAGGTAGTACTCTGAGTCTAGTTTTCAGAAAACCCAACCACGCCTGATTTGGAGGTGTTTTGGTTACTCAAACGATTTAAATGTGATCAAAGGTCAAAACTGATGCTGGATAGATTATTTAATTCATGTTTGGATGACTGTAACTCGATGTTAATTACATGTTTTGATGCGATTTCTGATGCTATTATATACTAGGTTCAGTCTAGTTTCTAAAGAGTCCAAATTTGTAATTTTTGGACGTGTAAAAGTTAACTTTTATTATTTTACAAATCCGTAGTGCAAGTTTGAATTGACGGAGTTTGGATTAACGGAGTTAACTTGAAATTGACGAGTGTCACATCATTCCCATGTTGAAAGAATTTTCGTCCCGAAAATTTGAGTCAAGTCACGATGGGTGTCTGAAAAAGCAAGAAAGATTTTCAGTTTGTCATATCATCCCCTAGTAGAAAGAAATTTCGTCCCGAAATTTAATTCATACCGAAAACCGCGAAAGCCGTCAAACCGTCAGAAATCACCAGAAGTATGAATTAAATTTCGGGACGAAATTTCTTTCTACTAGGGGATGATATGACAAACTGAAAATCTTTCTTGCTTTTTCAGACACCCATCGCGACTTGACTCAAATTTTCGGGACGAAAATTCTTTCAACATGGGAATGATGTGACACTCGTCAATTTCAGGTTAACTCCGTTAATCCAAACTCCGTCTATTCAAACTTAAGATCACTAGAACTATAACGCACATCTCATTACATTTAAACTAGGGTTTTAAATGACGCTTGACAATCACTACACATGTAGTCTTTCGGGATTGCACCGAAACGCACACGAGTCGACTCAAACCATTGGTGAACAAATGACAAATATCAAAACAATAAATACTTGATAAGTATGTGTTATAATATATATGTTACTTGATAAGTATGTGAAATACTAAACACAAGAGACAAGGGTTATTAATTATACTAGAAATTGAATAACAAGAAGTAGAGGGACTTAAGTGTAACAAGTTAATATTTAATATTAATAAAAACCCTAACCTCCCCCCCTATCCGTTACAATCGATCGCCCCCCACCCTCCTCACACCCCCTTGGCGACGGCAATCACCAACCACCACCATACCACTTCCGTTTGACCTCGTTTTTCATAATCGGAGCATCCCGCACTTTTTTCTAGTCATCCCTCACCTTCCTCTTGCTTGTTTATGCGTTTTTGAGGTATAAACGTAAACCCTAGTTTTCGAAAATTATGTGTTAAGTGTTCATATGCTTTGTTTTGATTAGATGATGCTTGATTATGCTTCGGTTGTTGATTTAAATGATCGTGTGTGATTTTGAACGGTGAAAAATTGTTATATCATTGATTTTTTCGTAAACCCTAGAGGGTTTACTACTTATTTTTATGGATGATTAGTGTTACAACTGAATATAAAGTGTTTTTGCATGATTAAAATGTTTATTGCATGTTTGGGGATGTGTCGTATGCTTAGGATGCATGCTAGATGATTGTGTGTGCTTGCTGATTTTTGACAGCAGAGATAGTTAAATTTGAACAAGGTGTAACTTGTTAAATATGAAACCAAACTGGACTATTTTTGAGTCTAAAAGGTAGTACTCTGAGTCTAGTTTTCAGAAAACTCAACCACGCCTGATTTGGAGGTGTTTTGTTTACTCAAACGATTTAAATGTGATCAAAGGTCAAAACTGATGCTGGATAGATTATTTAATTCATGTTTGGATGACTGTAACTCGATGTTAATTACATGTTTTGATGCGATTTCTGATTTTATAATATACTAGGTTGAGTCTAGTTTCTAAAGAGTCCAAATTTGTAATTTTTGGACGTGTAAAAGTTAACTTTTATTATTTTACAAAACCGTAGTGGAAGTCTGAATTGTGGGGTCTGCTGTTAGGCTGTTTTGAAATTATCATATCTCATAAACTACAAGAGCAAATGGGTTGGTTCCACTTCCAGAAGTTAAAACTTTAAATTAAGAATCTAACCCAATTGGTCTTGCATTAATTTGAATTACCATTTAACGGGAATAACAAATAACATTCTGTTGCGCATGATTTTGACTGCTGTGAGTTTAGTGTAATGTTTTGATCATTGTGACAAATCTATGTGGAATAAAAATATAATAAAAATAGTTCTGGAAACCTAGATCATGTATCCTTTTGTGACAATATTTGGTGAATTAATTGATATGTTATGGTCTGTTGAATAGAGCAATCTTTCAAGTAGAAATCTGTCTTGATAAAACTAGCTGCTGAACTATGTGAAAATACATGAAACGTGTTTGTTAATAGATAATTGTCATGTTTTGACTAAATTGCCCTTGTGGGGAGATAATTTACTAGTAATGTAAAATGTTAGTATTTGATGCTTAAGTAGTGTATACACATGTAACGTGTCACCAATGTGTTTGTCGAGTCACACATAATTCACAAACGAAACACGAAACGTATCTCATGCATAGGTATTATGTGCCGAGTCTAGAGACTCAATAATAGTTTTAATACTTAGAGAATCTCATTTTTGTTTTAGACCACTAGTGAGGATTTTCTTTGACGCGCATCTCTCGGATTTGTTTTTGAATTCTTCGCAAACAGTGAGTTTCACGTTCCCCTTTTACTCTTTTAAACGCTTTTTACTTGGGGGAGATAACATACTCCAAACGCTTTAGATTTTGTTATTAGTTATATATCACTTGTAAGGCTAAGTGGCAAACAAACCAACTAAAGTCCTTCATAACATCGAACCGTTTAATATTTGGATAATGGCGACTCACTGTTGAGTAGTACTACTGGGTTTGACAAACCCCACCCAACTCTAAACTTGACTGTAGGTCGAGTGGGTGTAATCTTGGCTAACACATTACCATGGTCGTGGTTGACATGGTGGCAAGGCATATGATAAACAATCAGCTTCGGTGTTGAACACTTAGTAAATACTTGTTTTATAGGCAAGCAACCTATTGATGTATAATTGACTTAACACTATCTGGTAACGCAAACGCAAACGCTTTATTTATATAAACTTGTGAACTCACCAACCCTGTGTTGACACTTTTAGTATGTTATTCTCAGGTATCCGAGGCGGGAGCGCGGTATAGGATCATGCATTCGTTGAACACCATCATTTTAAAAACTTGTTTTGAACTTTTATTTATTTGGTTTTAAGTCTTCCTGTGTGACGCAACACTTGGTTATGATTTACGCTTCCGTACTTATTTAACTTAAGGTTTTGTGATTTAAAAACTTTGAACATCATGTTTGATTATAACTAATGATTCCGATCCTGTTAGTTCACACCCTCTGACGGTAAAGCTCCGTTAGTGGATTTTGAGGGTGTGACATCGTGTCCCTCTAATTCTATCTTATAGTCCTTAACCATTTTCATTATTTTAACCGAAGTGTCACTAGCGGTTTTCTACTATAAAAGTTTCAGACACCGGAAACATTTCATTTTAGCTAATTTACTAAATGGTGTGGCTACGAAAATATTATTCGCACCCGAATCAAATAATACCGAAGCGGAAATACCGTTTACTAGAAGCGTACCTGTGACGACATCGGGAATCTGCTTGGCTTGTTCTTGGGTCATCATATAGGCTTTGGTCTTTGGCCTTGTTGGTTCAGCATCTTTCTTTCCACTTCCCCCAGTCCCACCATCGGTACACTCTCTAGCAAAGTGACCTGTTTTACCGCACTTGTAACAAGCGGGCTTGGCACTGCACTCCTAAGCATAATGACCGGCCTTTCCACATTTATAGCAAACATTCGATCCAACTCTGCACTCCCCCTCATGCATCTTTCCACACTTATAACAAACGTTAGAACCCTTACCCTACCTGCACTCACCACTGTGTGCTTTGCCACAAGTCTTGCACGACCTGTTCTCCCATACCTTCTGTTTCTTATCTTTTGAGTTCCACAACTGAGTACCGGGTCGTTTGACATGACTGACCCCTTTTTATCTTTCTTTTCTTCTTCCACCGCAACCTCATCCACAACCAGGTCTACATAAACCATCTCTGCAAGATCGACATCAGAGTCAAAGGTAGCAGGTTTACTCGTCCTGACTAGCGTGCGGACTTTCTGTGGCAATCCCCTCACATAGCACTTAATTCTCTTAGCTTCAGTGTTGACCATATCGGGCAACAACCTAGACATTCAATTGAACTCGGTGGTGTACTCACGATGTGTCATCGTTCCAGCTTTCAAGTTCAGGAACTTCATCTCCGCCTTCTCAACCTCGGCATCAGCACATAATTTCTTCATAACCAGTTCTTTTAGATCCTCCCACTTCATAGTCTTAATTTCCTCTAGACTCTTTCTCTTCTCAATAGATTCCCACCAGTACATCGCCTTATAACCAAATGATTGGGTGGCATTACCGACAGCTTGGTCAGGGCGACACTTGCTGATTCAGATAATTTATCCATGGCGGTTATCCACTAAAGAGTAGCGATTGCGTCTCCCAAACCAGTCAGCTTCGGCGGGTCGCATCCCTTAAAGGACTTATAGTTGCACCCACCTCGGCCTCTTTTACCGCCATTGACTTTCACAGACTTATCCCCAATCGAGGTCTCCCTCTCTCCTTCCTCATCTTTCCTACCCTCACCACCTGCTCCTTAGCAGTTCTTTCACGGCTTCCAGCAGACTCTCCAGGAGTCATATTCTTCACAGAGGTGGCTACAGATTGAACAATAGCCGCTTGGATTGCGGGATCCAGTTGAACCCCTTTATTGTTATTCGGATCTCCTCCAGCTGCCCTGCCTTCATCTCCCGTGTTGGAAGCTGTCTCAACTGAAGGTTGTTGGGCACGATGAGGCCTGCCGCGACGTCCAGTGCGACCTCCAGCTATCACAATTTCTCCAGTTCCAGCATAGTATTCTAAAAGGAAAAAATACAAACGTCATCACTCAAGGAACTATTTAGTACAAGGATAGTAAGGCTAACATGTAATAACAGTGGCCAGCTGTGATTAGCTGATCACGTTACTTTCCGTGTCCTATACACTTCCCTTTATGAGTCTATTTGTGCTGATTCTACTTTAAACAGTTAGTCAATAAAAACATTCAATTAATCGTATCCCTGTCGTTCACATATCCTTTCTTTATCATTTAACATACATAATTTAATCATACCTCTTACCTTTACTGAGCTTGCTTGAGTGACACATGGCATTCTTGAACTGGCATCTTCTTCCTTTTCTTACTTGAATCCCATTCTCTATTCGAGTTTAAGCATGTAGGATGCTTAAATCTCTCGAACTTTTCTCTGATACCAACTTTTAAGGCCACGTTACCGGTGCCTCACATTTGGATGTTGGATTTGCTCATTAACATAGTTCTAATAATCAGAGTTAATAAAACATACGCGGAATTTAAAAACTTTCATAAACATTACATCAATCCATAACTTGTCTTAAAATAAACATCTTGTCTTTCAAAATATCATAATATTAAACATAAATGTCTCGAGTCTCTCGATGCCAGCCTCTTATTCTATACCAAGTGTTCCCCTCAAGCGAGCTGCCTCATCCTACTCACATGCGTGCATAGTAAAAGTCAGCTACACTGAGTGAGTTCTAGTTAATCATACCATATACAATTCATTCATACTTACATACTTTCATATATACTTACATACTTTCATTCATACTTTCATACTTTCATATATACTTACATACTTTCATTCATACTTTCATACTTTCATATATACTTACATACTTTCATTCATACTTTCATACTTTCATATCTTACGTTATAAAGAGCATTACGCCCTACTTCCTTGAGTATTTTTAGGGCCCGGTTACCTCTTTCCTCGGGTATTATTAGGGCCCGGTTCCCTCCTTCCTCGAGTATTATTAGGGCCCGGTTCCCTCTTACCTCGAATATTAGTAGGGTTCGGTTACCGAGTTCTAGAATATTAGTAGGGTTCGATTCCCTCTTCGTTACCATACAACCATACCTTTCCTCGAATATTATTAGGGTTCGGTTCCCTCTTCGTTACCATACAACCATACCTTTCCTCGAATATTATTAGGGTTCGTTTCCTCTTCGTTACCATACAACCATGCCTTAACCTTATTTTATAAACTTTATAATATTCACACATATAAGCATACATATCATACTTTAATTATGTATAGCATTACAATCCGACAGTACGTGCAACATCCGAATATCGTTCATGTACCGATAAGCAATCATTCATACATTTCACATCATCATATAAGGCATACACTTTCACTTAGGATACGTGTATTAACAACCACATCGAGTATGCACACAGCCTCGAAAACATAACAAGGAATGGGGCTAGAAACTCACCCGGATCAGGATGCGCTCGCCGTTAATCGTTATTCCCTTCTTTAATTGAGCACGGCTAACTGTTAAATATATTTTTGTTAATTAACCATATAGTTATTTAAGTTGGTGTTCTAATTAACCAACACACTCTCTAAGTTGGGCTTGCTTGTCTAATTCTTACATATAGGTCCATTAAGTAGATCATGCCCACTGTCCAATGTAGCCTCTGTGCTTGTCTAATGCTTGTCTAATTCTTACATATAGGTCCATTAAGAGAACTCCTTAGATTGACCGAGAACCCTCCGTCTTGGCCGAGAACCCTCAGTTTGGATCGAGAACTCTCAACTTGGACCGAGAACTCTCAGGTCGGGTGTGTTCAGCTCATCTTTCCATCTTTATCACTTTTACCTAGCTCAGTTAACCTTTTTAAGGTTCATATCATGATCTTAACCATTTTTCTTTATCATTCACACCCGCTTACACCCATTATCATCACGGCTTCAAGATCTAACCCATTTTAGTCATAAAGTGTAAACCTTTATAGTGCTAAAACGTTATAGGCTAGATTTAGGGTTCATCTATGAGCCGTATGTTGTCACGAGCCCATTAATGTTCATTTTAAATCATCAAGTTTGCATTTTTATGAAACATCTAGACCCGATCTACTCTAGGGTTAAGTTTCATGGCAAACCGTTCATGAAAACGTAACCTTTAAAGTTAAAGCACATACCTTTAAGAGTATTTAGGCTTCGGGTTAGCTTGTTTATGAACTATGACCTCGTATCTATCTTGTATATGAAGATCTTATATATATTTGGCTTGATTTCTGTCTTGAATTCCTTCCTCTAGCTCGTGGCCGTATGAAGATGTTTAGGTGCGTGTTTTTAAGGTGTAGAGAGAATAAGATGGATAAGATTGATGGAAATGGAAAGATTTAGGGTTTAAGGGGTATTTATACTCCCTTAAGCCCATGGACCTAAAGCCCATCTTTCCTTTTTGGTCCATGATTAATTCCCTTTAATTAGCCTACTTATCCTCCCTTTATTGTTTTATTATTTCTTTGCCAAATCAAGTAAACTCGATTATTATTATAAGAAATAACATAAAATATCATTACTTGCAATTTTGGGATGTTACACTTCAACCTCACGTCAAATTTTGGTGCCGTTGCCAGAGAGTAGCGCGCAACGTTTGTTATCTTTTGTAACTTTGTTTGTTATTTTCGGCTTTACGCTGGTTGTGTTTGTGTGTAGGTACTTATAGGTGTATGCATACTAGAGGCTCTAGCAAGTCATCACCCTTAGTTTTTGATCCCGAGATTAAATGAATGCTTAGAAGAAACCGAGTTTTACTTCGGGAGAACAAACTTCTTGGTTCTCCGATTGCATTGAGCAGCACAATGGAATCACCGACACCCACTTCGGGTCAAACATTTCCAGCCACACCACCACCAAATCCACCTCCACCAATCTCTACTGCCATACCTACTTCATCAAGTGAACAGAAACCAACCAACACAACCGTGCCCACCAATACTCAATTCACCTACTCACCAGCATCCATATTGCCATATATTTCCAACCTCTTTCCCAATTATGGTCCATCATCATCCCAACAATACCAACCACCTCCATACCAACAAGAACCACCTATAGTGCATACCACTCCAATTTTCAACATCCATTACCAATATCAACCACCGCCTTTTATGCAATCTTCAAAAGCACAAAGTGATAGTTATGGTGATGGGTTTGACAGGGAGTTTGAGGGTTATGAAGTGGAAGGTTATTACACGAGAGGTGATGGAAATGAAAGGGTGAATCAAGGGAACTTTTGCTTATTCTCAAAAGCAATAAACGGAACTGGTTCTAGAGTTTAATGGACAACCACCACGGGTTGTTCAACAAAAAGTTTAACCACCACCGGTTGCACAACAACAATTTCCACAACAAGTTCCTCTACAAGGGCAACAATAGCAACAATTTCAACAACAAATACCCCAACCATAACTTCAACAATATGCACCTCCAAGGCCCATGTATTGAAAAATGGGTCAACCAAGAGTACCATTGGGGGGTACCAAGAAGGAATGCAAGAGAGATGGTAAAGGTAATTGATGCTCATTTTCGACCGATCATCACTAATAATCCGTCACCGGTGGTTATTCCTCAAAATCAACAAGGAAGAATGTTAGAGGTTAGAACCAATGCACTCCAAAGTCTACCAAAGTATAAGGGTTTAACAATGGAAGAATATTATTTTCATTAAAGGCGTATGACTCTATTTGTAACACAATTGGGGGTCAAGATTTTTAATCGGATGAGGCGAGAAGATGGTTTTACCCATTGCCTTCCGCATCAATTTATACTTGGGCCGAGATGCAACAAAGGTTTTTGGAAGAGTTTTACACGGCTCAAAATACTAATGATGCAAGAAGGAGTTTGAGAACTTTCCAACAAAAATAGGGTGAGATGTTTCATGAAGCTCATTGGGAATTGTTGAATTCTTTTCATGAGGGGTTGAATATGGAAGATGAGCAGGATTTGATGTCGATTACAAATGGTACATCTGGTACTAATTATAAACAATATGTCTGGGCGTTTTTGGAGCAAATGTCAGTCACATCAAAAAGAAAGGCTCAAACCGCAAGAAGAGCAAGGCCGGTAGTTGGAAGACCACAAATACATGCCGTGGAAGATGGAGGATTACAAACCACTAATCAAGTAATTTATGTTTGTACGAATTGTAATGAACAGGGTCATGCATCGGACGTGTGTACGGTGGGACAAGTACAAGTGGAGGAGGTGAATGTAATTCAAGGTCAAGGGGAAGGTGGTAGAAACTATAACATGAACTCAAACACTTACAGCCCCGGGTTAAGAAATCATCCAAATTTTGCGTTATGGGAATCCAACAACTCAATCCAATCCGAATTTCCAAGGGAATCAAGGAAATTTTGTTCCACGCCAACAATACAACAATCAAGGTTTTCAAAGTCAATTTCAACAAGCGGGAAGTGGTCAAAGTGGGTCTTCGGGTTAAAGTTCTTCAAGTGGGAATGAAGTCATAGATATGCTTAGGATGATGCAACAAGACATACAAAGGAGAAATCAACTTGATGAAGTGTGCACACAAAAGGATGAAGTTCGTGACAAAGCCATTCAATCGTTGACCACTCAAATGGATCAACTTGTAACCGATGTGGAGAATTTGAGGAAAAACAGCTCGAGCTTAAATAAGGGAAACAACTTGCATATCGATGCGGTAAGTCTTTTAACTAATTTTGTAACTTATTGTGTTCAATTTGATCCAACACCACGGTTTTTTGAGGAGGTGGTGGAAGATATTAGTGATGAGATTGAAAATGTGGGTAATTATGAAACAATTTTTCAAAATACCTCTGAATTACAACCGAATAAAACATCTTTTTGTGAAAATTGTTCTTGTGATAAATTTTTGAATGACAAATTAACCAAAATAAGGGATGACAGGGTTGATAATAATATTATCCCGAGTAAACTTCAATACCCAGGAGTGCCCCTTTTATCAATCCAATTTGGTGAATTTAAAATTGATCGGGCACTACTAGATCTTGAACCTGATGTTAGTATCATGCCTGGTAGTTTATATGATCATCAAGGTGAAGGATGAGGATGTTCTGGCCCGACCCTGGTTTTCCGGAAGAATGGCAACAATTGCTTGAAAAAGAGTGTGCTTATAACGAGAAGGTTGCACGGGAGTGGGCCAGTCACCCACCTTGAATGTCATAAAAGTTTCAAAAAGGTGGTAATTGTACATTTTGTATATTTTTATTTTGCTTTATAATTTCTAGTTTTCTTGTTATTAATGGTATTTTAAGCTAACATCTTAGAAAAACCAAGTGTGGGGAATTCTTATGATTTCTCTTTGACATTGTGTTGGGACAACACGAGTTTTTCATGGAAGGAAGTGGAGTTTTAATTAGTAGTGTCTTTGTTTTTATTCCCCATAAACAATAAATTGGGGACAATGTATCCCAAGTGTGGGGATGAGGATTTTTTTTTTTTAATATTTTTCAAAATTTTTCTAAAAATTTAAAAGAAAAGTAAAAAAAAAAAGAAGAAAACCGGAAAGTAGTAAGATGGTGGCCTAAGGTTTTGGTCCATTTTCATGGTCACAATTCTCTAATGGACAAGTTTGCCTAGTTGTTTTAGAAACGAGGTTGTTTAGTATTCTAGTCAAGGTTAGCATGATTTCGGTAAAATAACCTACATAACATGTCCGGATACACTTGTGTATTCAGAAAAGAAGATTGGTGAGAGATTTGATATTCTCCGATAGAACTTGTGCAATCAAGGCATTTCGAGACCTTAGCTTAGCATAAGTGCAAAAGTGATAAGAGGCATTTAGTTTGAAGCCTCGTCTGGATGAGGGCGAGTGTGGGTTTTGGGGGTTGGGCCTCATACATTACACATATGAGCGTGGTTAATGAGAGGGGCGGGGGGTTGGTTCCCTTAGAAAACATTATTGGACTTATATTTTTTATTCAATCAACCCCGATGTTAATTTGAGAGACGATCCGGCTTAGTAGGTATTTCTTGTATTTGTATTTGTTTTAGTACTAATCGATAAGAAGTATTTAGTATTATGTATATTTTCATTGTCAAAAACAATTGAGATTTACTGTTCAAAGTATTGTGTATTAAGTGTGAAAAATAGAGAAGAAGTTAGTGGTGTATATAGTTGTTTATTTCCTTATTTACTTAGTTTTTATGCAATAAGCCAGATTGGATCGCTTGAGCTACTTTCAATATTCCCCTTCCATACCCTTGCACCTAGCCCCTTTATACCCCGTTTTAAGTCCTCTTGATTTGCATTTGTGTCAAAGAATTTATATTGGTGGAGATTTGAAGGTGGTACAAGCGAATGCGAGGAGAATTGGTTATGATTGGATATGTGAGAATGATCACCAAGAAGAGAGTTAACGTGTGAAGGTGTGTTATGTGTGGGTAAAAATCTAAATCATGTTAGGTTAGATTAGAATTATATGGTTTAAATATAATATCAAGTATACTAGTGCAAACCTATAGTAACGAGGGAATAGGTATGACTTGGAAACTTGAATAAACCGGAATTATTTAGTGCGTATGGTGGTTGTAATTTAAAAAAAATTGTAGTTTGAGGTGTTGCTTGGGGGAAAGCAACGGTTAAGTGTGTGAATGTGACGTGCGAACCGTAGGGAAGCCGTTAAGCGAGCTAAAAGCTATAAATGCATATGCTTAACAAATTAATTTCATGGAATTAGTTTACTATGGTTAGTTGTATAATTGCATGTAGGAGGAGATAAAGTATGAAATCACGAGAACGTGGGCGAAAACGGCGAAGAAAACGGAGTTGAAACGAGAAAGATATGAAGAAAACAAGAAACTGAGCAAGAGCTCCACCGTGGCCCACGGTGTTGACCTTGGGCCTCAGTCAAACTGGCAACAAAACCACATAATTCACCGTACCGTGGTCATTTTAGTCACCGTAGTTGGATCGTGGCCCACGGTCTAGACTGTGGACTAGGGGTGTTCAAAACTATCTGAATCCGAATCCGTATCCGAATTATCCGACTATCCGTATCCGAACTATCAGAATTTTCGGATATCCAAAAATTCAGATATCCGAATCCCGGATATCCGAAAATTCGGATTCGGATTCGGATAGTAGTTTTCAGATTTTTTGGATATCCGAATTATCCGAATTATCAGGTAATTTAATTTTAATTTTTTTTAATTTATTTTATTGTATACATTATACAAAACCGATCTCTTTCAATACACACACACAACTATACCATCTGCACTTCTGTAGACCCTTATCCATTTTTTCGTTTCCTTTTTTCAATACACACACATAACTATCTAGTAGCTATCACACACTGCCACTATCGCCCCGTGTCCTCACCATTAGTCCACCACACCATTTCCATTCACAAGCCCCATAATTCAGTTCGGTGTCACCTGGTTGAACTAGCCACCATAAACGAGTAATAGACATGGAGATGACGGTGGATGCAACAGATCTGATTTGCCATGGCAGCAACAGATCTGCTTTGCCATGGCCGCAATAGATCTGATCTGGAATGGACATGGAGATGGAACGGAGATCTACGAATAAACAACATTTGTCCTTCATATGTAATGGAGACGTTGGTGGTGACGGTGGACACCAGATGTTCAAGTGATTTAGTGATGATGTATAGTTTTTGTTAGTAAAAGAAGTTTTTTTTTTGTTTTTTTTGTTTTTTCGGATATTCGGATATCCGAAGTTTCGAATTCGGATTCGGATAGTGATTTTCACTATCCGAAAGGTTCGGTTATCCGGTTTCGGATATCCGAAAGTTCGGATATCCGGTTTTGAACAGCCCTACTGTGGACCACGGGCCGAGTCATAACTGTAGTTTTTATTCCTCTTTAAAATGGTTTTGGGGTGTCTTTTGATATACTTTCCAATTGGAACGAGTCTAGGGTGATTTTGGGTGTGCTAAGCAATATTTTGGGTGATTGTAATCATTGGGTTGTGTCTTTGATTTACATGAACAATACAACTGAAGTGAGGATGATTCTCCATACCATGAGTGACATATTCCATTGGTGATCATCTTGGATGTAAGGTTTAAATGATACACTATGTTATGCTTGAATTTCTAGAATAATAACTTTGCAATGTTTGTTTAGTTGTTATGGTGTTTGAATAATTGTTTGTAAATTGTTGCTTGTGTTTGATCATAATCTAAACCATACTTTCTTGGTGCCATTGGCAATCGAGATATCGTGGGAGGAATTAAGGTTGAATATTAGTTAATTGATTATCGGGTAACAACCTTGCATTATATTAATCGAAGCACTTAGTTCCCTTTTATCGTAAACAAGTAATCAAACATGAACTATGTCTTTGTGGTTCTTTCTAGTAAGCATGAACATTAGTGTTAATTTAAACCTGAAATCTAGGATGATCACTTTCTCTTAATCGATTTATTAATCTTAATCATTGTTTGCAAGTTATTTAATTTCTTTTTAGTTAATGAAAAACCAATCAATCAAATCTGAATTAACTTTTTTTTGCCATTTAGTTTAATTTAATTGTCTGTTAAAGCTACTAGTAAACACGCATTCCACAAACTCTCTTTGTTCGTCGCCCACTTACTGCTATCTATTTAGTTGTATTTGGTTTATTTTTGAGTGATACTTTGACCTCACGTCACCCACTAGGCTTAACTACTTCACCCCCTATTGACTTCTCTTTTGACTCAGAGTTCTAGTAATTCTTGTTTGAACTTCTTTCCTGAGTCTGGGGTCCCGAATATTCTTTCTTTGGTTTGTCACATTCCTTAGAAAAGTGACCAAACTCTTGACAGTTATAGCATTTGACCTTTAATTTGTCAAAGCCAATTCTCTTTTTCAATCTTGGCAAGTCCTTACATGTCCTTTGCATGAACCTTTTCACTTTCCTCACAATAATTTCCATGTTCCACATAAGATCCATAAACTCAAGCTAAACTGGATCGATCTCTTCGTAATCTTCATCAGTCAGATCCCTTGTAGCAATCTTGCTACTCACCAGCTGTTCGTATGATGTCATGAAAACACACACGAAGGCAATTTTTTGTTCAACCTCCTTCATGTTTACTTGTGGTGGTTGTGACTTATGAGAACTTACACCAACAGATGAAGTACCAGATCCAGATACCATAAAGCATACATTAGGAACACAATTACAATCATGCGAAATCTCTTGATCAACTTGTGAAGCACTGATTGAGACACAATAGCTGCTCATAGGAAGTGATCCTCCATACAAGGTAGATTCTTGATTGTCTTTTGATGAATATAGACACTTCAAGTCATATTCTCTTTCTTCTAGAGTTTGAACAAATTCCATAGAAGTGAGTTCTTCATTCTCGAATAAATTATTTTCCTTGAGCACTAACAAAAAATTAGAATATGAAGATAGTAGTGCACTAGTCAAGGTATCTATTTCATTACTTTCACTAGGTTCCATCTTGAAATTTATTATTTCAGCAACTAAATGACAAAACCTTATCAACATTTCATTTACCGTTTCACCTTTCAAAAGACAGTACTTTTCCAAATTGAAACTCGAGCATTAACTTCTTGTTGTGCATGGTATTTCGCATACTCCTCATTCTCAAATGTTGGAATAAGGCACCACAGATCTTAATGATACTGACTTGGTGAAAGATAGTTTCTGGTAATGCCATAGTCAAAGTAGAATAAGCCTTCGTCTTAATCTCATAGGCTTTCTTTTCTTCAGCCGAGAAGTTTTCAAAGGTATTCTCAGTATAACTCGTAGAAGCATCACCAAGTAACGAACGTTTATACACAACATCCAAACTATGAGCACAGTCCGGATGAACAGAACCCAAATATCATCGAAACCTTGGTTCCCACTTGGTAAAGTTAAGAAAATTCATGAACCTCGGGCATTTAGTTTGAGACTTGATCTAATAATCCACGTTCAACATTTGTTGCATAAGAGCATTCTGGGAAGCCAAAGAATAGAAATTTTTCATTTTGTGAAAGTTTGAGGATAAAACTTGTTAAGTTTGAAAGTTCAGGGTGTAAACTGATAATCTGTGAGAATTCAGGGTAACGAATGAGGATATACGTTAGAAATGAATGGTATGTTTGGCTAACGAATGAGGTGTGAAATTGTAACGAATGAACAATAACGTATGAGTATAAAGAATGAAGGTTTAGTGAAAGAATAAAGAACTGTAGTTGCGAATGGGTTGTTATCAATGTTTAACAACCGTCAAACGAATGAGGTTTGAATTTAACAAATGAGTTAAGAAATTGACGAATGGTCATTCATATCTTTAATCTTCAAACACTTTTCCATATTCAAACTCAATACAAACCAACACTAAATCAATTCAAATTTGTTCAAATCTCAACAAAATTACCTCAAATTACTACCAAATCACTTGTAAACAAAATTTGAACCAATCCGAACAAAAAAAACACGTCAATTCATGTCCAATTTCACCAAAACTCAATCAACTATAATCTCAATTCCAGCGTAAACTTAGATCACCAAATTAAACCGAATTTATACAATTAAACAATCATAGATGTTCAATTCAACATCGTGAACAATTCTACAATCAATTTGAATCCAATTAACATCATTACAATGCCTAATTGATCGACTTTAATTACGAACAGTCCGACACTCGATTCCTATATGTTTAGTTAGAATTAACTATCAATACATGCTTCAATTGCTCAAATAACGTTCCTAAATGTAAATCAATCAGACGTAGGCTCTAATACCATTTGAGAAACCGTCTGATCTGATTTCATACATTATGATCTAATCTTTATGATATACGATTGGATCTATAACAATTACATTAACAATGTGTGAGTGTGTGTGTGTGTGTTGAGAGAGTATTTGGACAGAGTAACGAGGCTTAGAGGATAATAGTAAGAACTGTTATTAATTAACATAAATTACATGGAATATATAGAAGGTGATTTCATTCGTTAGACATGCCTAACGAATGAGCCTCTCGTTCATTATCATATGTTAAGTTCATTCGTTAACATTCCATAACAAATGAACCTTACACGTGTAACATCCTACTTTCGATGATAATAATAAAAGAAATTCCGTTTATATGATAATGTGTTATTATCTAGTTTAGAAAAATAAACTATTAGAGGGTGGGATTGGACATTAAAAGATGGAATAATGGATGCAATGAGCTTTAGGTCCATGGGATTAAGGGAGTATAAATACCCCTTAAACCCTAATCCTTTCCATTTTTATCCATCTTTACACCATAGCCTACACCTTCAAAAACACACACAAACACTATCCTCTATCTCGGACCATGATCCGAAGGTGAATTGATGTGCTTGAAGTAGTCAAATAATTTATTAACTAAAATTACGCTAAACTAGACACTAAGTAATACTCTAGACTCTTAAACATAACTTAAACTACTAACCGGCAAGTGTATCGGTCAACTCTAGTACAGCTAAGTAAGTCCGGATATCGAACCCACGAGACTCTTTAAATTACGAAATTAGCAAATAAGACTCAAATACAAAACACGACTATTTATTAATAATATTTGAGGGGGAATTTAATACTAATAATTAAAACTTAATAATAATTAATTAATGATTACTTAAATTAACTAATAATAAAACTAATAATAAAATATTAAAACCTAACCCTAATTATTATTATAATAATAAAACATAATCATAACCTTAAACTTAAACCTTAACCCTAATTACTTTAAACTAATAAACAATTTAGAAAACTTTGATTAATTCATATGATGAAGATAACTACCTAGGCTAGAATCCCCAAAGTTACGGTTATTAATTAAATGGAATACTCAAGTTATGGAACTGGGATCATAAAATAGACCCTTGACAGAAAACCCGAACAGGACCCTTGAATTTCAAGAAGATGCCTATGGATTTCTAACAAGTTTTAAGACTCACAGTTTTATATTAAACTTCCTTACGGTTATTTAATCTCTTATGTCTAAGTATCATTATGACGAAAACCTACCTTACAGCACGGAATTCAAAGATAGCCAAGCAGACTCAATTAACTTAATAGACTAAGCTGACAATCAAACCTAGACGGACAACTTACGAAAAACTAAATCTAGCAATCCTGACTAACAAAGATCTATTAATAGCCTATCACCTTACAACTTTTTAGACTAGCAGCTCACTTTTATCTGTTTACTTGATTTTATTGTTTTTATGATCTTATTCGAATTCAATCACAAACTAGTTAAAAACACATGGTAAATGACCTAACAAAACCCTATCCTATGAAACAATCAACAAGGGCAATGTGAAACAATAAATTTAAGTAAACAATACCAAGCAATCAAACGCATCAATTAAATCAAACTCAACAGTTTACTTCGAACATAAAATCCATAAATGTGACACCCGGTAAATTCCCAATCCCTTAAACCAAGTAATCAACCTAAATATTAGGTAATTATGTTATATGCGCCTTGCGCGAGCGCGCCATATTAGAATCAGCGCGTGCATTTGTTATGTGCGCCCTGCGCGAGCGCGCTATGTTAGAATCGGCGCGGGTATTTGTTATGTGCACCCTGCGCGAGCGCACCATGTTAAGAACCTGCGTGGGCATATGTTATATGCGCCATGCGCGAGTGTATTGGTTTTATGTTTCTATAACTTAATGTTGTCTAATGGGCTGACCGTCTCGCATGATGCTAAGGCGGGTGCATCCCAAATCGTCTATGCGCGTGCGGAAGGGGAACTAACCTCCCCGCATGGCGGGAACATTGAGAGCTAGTTTGTCTGAAGCTCCAAGATGGAATTGACTTCAACATAACTGATCACTATGTTGAAATACCAAGACCACCTGGAGAATCTACAAATGAAACTCAATGTCCCTAACTGCGAGAAGGTTACGTGCCTACCCGCAGCAAAGAAATGTCCTTCACGCAGAAAGCTATGCGCACAAAGTGATACGCACAGAACACTCAGTCTATCCTCCAGACGTAAGGAGATTACTCCCGCCCAAAAGAAAACAGTAGCGTGTTTTAGAGATTTTCCACTTTTTACTGTACACTGACAAAAGTACCTGAAAAAGCACACTGTAACATGAAAAGTCAACTGTCAGCCACCCTATTCTCACCAACCCCAGACCTGCATGTCCTGACCAAATCAAATCAAAATCTTTTATCCACTACTCCACTTTTAAATAAATAATAATAATTCCCATACTTTATCATCATTACACCTAGATATGAAAAGATTACAATCCCCTAAAGCAAGGGATTGTGTTCCCTTGAGTTTGACTATAAATATGTAACCTAAGTTATCACCCAAACACACTTCAAACTTCTCTCTTAAGAACTGCAAACTTGCACTAATCATCTCCCAAGCATCCGATCCTGTAACTAGGTAAGCCGAGAATATAACCTTGAGATCTACCTTCCAACCCTTATATTCTCCTATTTCTTGATCTTAATATATATACTTCTTAATCGTATTCTAGACCTTCAATTCAAAGGCCAACACCAAGAAAACCCGAATCTCGATTAATCCCTTAACAAGAACCACAGGTGAGTCTCACAGCCCCTATTTTCACTATTTTCACTGTTTTTAAACTGTTTTCGGGGCGAGGGACACGTACTTAAATTACGATTTATCATGTTATACTTACAAGTTATGCAAACGATTGTGTTTAAATTATGTTTCATGATGAGCAATGCAAACGGTTATCTATGGTTTACGATGTATGTGCGCCAGAATTCGAGTAAGTGATCACTTTACCATTGGAACTCTAAGGGTAGGGACTGCTGGTTTGATCCGCCCACTCGTAGGGGTCGCACCTCTTACACAGACGAGTGCCTAGTATGGTCATGGGGCAGTACTATGGGTTTGAGCCCGCTCGTAGAGGTCGCTCCTCTTACGCAGACGAGCGCCTTGTTTTCCGGCACAACGTCTGCGCGTAACCCGCAGGACGGTATTATTCGCTCGTAGTGGCAGCGCCACTTACACAGACGAGCACGATTTTTCAGAAGTGTCCGCGCGTAACCCGCGGGACAGTATTACTTGTTTCGCTCGTAGTGGCAGCGCCACTTACACAGACGAGCACAGTTCCCAGAAATGTTCGCGTGTAACCCGCGGAACGATTTTATCAGAATATGTTGATAGAACTATGTTTTACCAAGCATGTGTTTTAATGATGCTATCAGAATTATGTTTCAGAATGATTTTTATCAAGGTTATGATGCAATACGATTTATCAAGTTACTAAAACTTGTGAACTCACTCAGTTTATACTGATTCAAATGTTTTACGTGTCTTTCAGGAGATAACTAGGTAACGCTTGGAGTCACACTTAGAGCACCTCACGCTGAACATCTAAAACTAGCTTTTTGGAAGATTTTAGTTCTATCCCTTCGATGCGCGTGGTTGTTCCCGCCGCGCAAGGGGATATGGCGTGGAAATCTTCAACAGTTTTTATACTTGGATGTTTTTATGTAATTTTTAAACAATGTAATGTATTTGTATTAAACATTTCATGCGCAATGAAAATCTTACTTTGAATGTTTGCAATGGCCCGTGCTTAATTATCAATTCCCACTCGCGCGCGCCCGGCTGTTTCCGCCGCTCAGGGCCGGGTGTGACAGATTGGTATCAGAGCACTGGTTATAGCGAACTAGGAAAAGAAGTTTTAACCTAGACTATAACCGTTGGGGAATCGCATGAAATACTTTTTTTTCAAAGAAAATATTTTCAAAAGAAACTATACACACACTTAGGAACACGGGTCACACAGTGTCTAGTGAATAAAGATAAAGAACATTATGTGCTCAGAGTACATGCGCTAAGTTTAATATATTTTCATTCTCTTTTAAAGCGAGAATGCCTCCAACCAGAGCCAAGGGAATTACCATGACACCCGAGGAACTCGCGGAAATAATCGCGCAGGCGATTGCGACACGTGAGGCCAGCAAGGCCGAATCAAGTCAGGGTCGTCAGAACGAGACCCCAGAACCCGATTCAGGAGCCTTGGACAAAGGGTGCTCCTATAAGACATTTATGGCCTGTAGGCCTTGGCCATTCAAGGGTACCGAAGGGGCCATTGGGCTCTACAACTGGATTGACAAGATGGAGACAGTTCTCTCCATTAGCAGATGTAGTGAGAACCAGAAGGTCCTTTACGCGACCTGCATGTTCCAAGAAGCAGCTTCGTCTTGGTGGAAACTTCAAGTGAAGACTTTGGGGCGAGAAGTTGCTCTTCACAAGACCTGGGAAGAACTGAAGGAAATGATGATGAGAAAGTTCTGCTCTCGCGCAGAAATCCAGAGTCTGCAGCAGGAATTCTGGAACCACACCATGGTAGGAACGGATATCGACGCCTACAACAACCGGTTCAACGAGCTTTGCCAGTTGGTACCCGACATGGCAAACACGGAGGAAAAGAAGATCGAGAGGTATATTTTTGGGTTACCTCCTGTTGTTAGGGTTCCGCTCAACGCCGCAGCGCCTCCAACCTTTGATGAGGCGGTAGCGCGGGCCATCACCCTTACAAGGGATACGGTCCGTGCGGGTATGTTGACTACGCGCGGAAACGAGCAGCGAACCTCTGACTCCAAGAGGAAATGGAACTCTCACCACCGAGGGTCCGACTCCAAGCAGCCACCGTTCAAGAAGCAGGAAAGCGCAAGGGTTTACGCGATCCAAGCCGCGGAGCCATCTAGGAAAGGATACAGCGGGCCTTACCCATGGTGCAACAAATGCAAGTTTCACCACGAGGGTGAATGCGCGAGCGTCACGTGCGCCAAATGTAACAGGCCAGGGCACAAGACGGTGAATTGCCGTGCTAAAGAAGCTGGAGCCAGTGACAACTGCTACGCATGCGGAAAGCCAGGGCATTTCAGTCGGGATTGCCCGCAAAGGGGAAACCAAGCTCGCGGGAGAGCTTTTGTGATCGGCGCGGGTGAAGCTAAAGAAGAGCCGAATGTGGTAACCGGTACGTTTTTGCTTAACGGCCATTTTGCATCTGTCTTATTTGATACTGGCGCTGACCTAAGTTTTATATCTGCTGAGTTTAAAGACTCCCTAGGCCTAGCAACCAGTAGGCTAGACACACCTTATACTATAGAACTAGCCAACGGTAGTGTAATAGTCATGGGAGGTCACGGGTTCAATATTAACTTGTTGCCAATAGACTTGGGAAGTTTTGACATCGTGGTAGGTATGGATTGGTTAGTCGAGAACCGCGCGGAAGTTATTTGCCATGAGAAGCAGGTTCGGATCCCACTGTTGAACGAAGAAACCTTGGTAATTCAAGGGGAAAGAAGGGGAGTTGCGACAAAACTAATTTCGTGCCTAAAAGCGCGCAAGTGCCTAAGGAAAGGGTGCTACGCCTTCCTGGCGCATGTAGTAGAGAAGAAAGGAGATGAGCGAAGAGTTGAAGACTTACCAGTAGTACGCGAATTTCCAGAAGTTTTTCCTGAAGATTTGCCCGGATTGCCACAGCCGCGACAAGTAGAATTTCGTATTGATTTAGTCCCAGGAGCTGCGCCAGTAGCTCGAGCGCCTTATCGATTAGCTCCATCTGAGATGCAAGAGCTATCCAATCAGTTACAGGGACTATTGGATAAGGGTTTCATACGCCCAAGCTTTTCGCCTTGGGGAGCTCCAGTACTGTTTGTTAAGAAGAAGGATGGTTCCTTCCGGATGTGTATTGACTACAGGGAGCTGAACAAGCTGACAGTCAAGAATCGGTACCCCTTACCAAGGATTGACGACTTATTTGACCAGTTGCAGGGATCCAGTTATTATTCGAAGATAGATCTACGGTCAGGATACCACCAACTTAGGGTCCACGAGGAAGATGTGCCGAAAACAGCCTTCCGAACTAGATACGGCCATTATGAGTTCTTAGTGATGCCCTTCGGGCTAACTAATGCGCCGGCTGTATTCATGGATCTGATGAACCGCGTGTGCAAACCATACTTGGACAAGTTTGTGATTGTGTTTATAGATGATATTCTGATTTACTCTCGGACCAAGGCCGAGCATGAGCAACACCTGAGATTGATTTTGGAATTGTTGCGGAAAGAAAAGTTGTATGCGAAGTTTTCCAAATGTGAGTTCTGGCTTAGAGAAGTTCACTTTCTCGGTCACGTTGTAAACGAGAAAGGAATACACGTTGATCCTTCCAAAGTCAAGGCCATCGAAAACTGGGAAGCGCCAAAAACCCCAACTGAGGTGAGGCAATTCCTAGGACTAGCTGGCTACTATCGACGCTTCATTGAGAACTTCTCCAAGATAGCTCTACCACTGACCGCGCTAACTCAGAAAGACAAGAAGTTTGTTTGGGGCGAAAATCAGGAAACAGCATTTCAAATGTTAAAACAGAAGTTATGTAGTGCGCCGATTTTGTCTCTGCCCGAGGGGACGGATGACATCGTCGTTTACTGCGACGCTTCACATCAGGGACTTGGATGTGTCCTTATGCAGCGAGACAAAGTCATAGCGTATGCCTCGCGCCAACTCAAGACCAATGAAAAGAACTACACAACGCATGATCTGGAACTTGGAGCGGTTGTCTTCGCGCTAAAGATTTGGCGCCATTACCTCTATGGTACAAAGTGTATAATTTTTACGGATCACAAGAGCCTTCAACATATATTTGATCAAAAGGATTTAAACATGAGGCAACGAAGATGGGTTGAACTGTTGAACGATTATGATTGTGAAATAAAGTATCACCCTGGAAAGGCGAATGTGGTGGCAGACGCGCTAAGCAGGAAGGAGCGAATAAAAACACTACGAGTCAAGGCTCTGAGGCTGACCATTCGCGCAGATCTCTTTACCAGCATCCGAGACGCTCAGCAAGAAGCCTTGAAACCAGAGTTTGTTAAAAACGAATGCCTTGGGGGTATGATTAAGAGTTTGGAACTTAAAGAGAACGGCAATCTATATTTCGCTAACCGCATATGGGTCCCTCTCAAGGGAGGATTGCGCGAGCAAGTATTAAACGAAGCTCACAAGACGCGGTATTCCGTACATCCTGGCGCAGACAAGATGTACCAAGATGTTAAAGCGCTGTATTGGTGGCCCAATCTTAAAGGCGCCATCGCGACGTATGTCAGTAAGTGCCTGACGTGTTCGAAGGTAAAGGCTGAATACCAGAAACCATCAGGGTTGCTTCAACAGCCAGAAATTCCCATGTGGAAGTGGGAACAAATCTCTATGGACTTCATCACCAAACTGCCAAGGATACCTGGGGGTTACGACACGATCTGGGTTATTGTGGATCGGCTAACTAAGTCAGCGCACTTCCTGCCGATCAAGGAAACCGATAAGATGGAAAAGTTAGCCCGATTGTATATTCGAGAAGTAGTTTCAAAACATGGAGTCCCAGTGTCCATTATTTCTGATAGAGATAGTCGGTTCACCTCAAGATTTTGGAGATCGTTACAAGGGGCTTTAGGTACTCGTCTTGACATGAGTACGGCATATCATCCTCAAACGGATGGGCAAAGCGAGCGAACAATCCAGACATTGGAAGATATGCTACGCGCGTGCGCAATCGATTTCGGAGGTAGCTGGGATACTCATCTCCCATTGGTTGAATTTTCTTACAACAACAGCTATCACACAAGCATCAAGGCTGCGCCATTCGAAGCTTTGTATGGGCGCAAGTGTAGATCCCCACTGTGCTGGGCTGAAGTGGGTGACAAGCAAATGACTGGTCCAGAATTGATCCAAGAAACAACAGACAAGATTTTTCAGATACGGGATCGCCTTAAGACAGCGCGCGACAGACAGAAGAGCTACACAGATGTGCGAAGGAAACCATTGGAGTTTCAGGTAGGGGATAGAGTACTTTTGAAAGTCTCTCCATGGAAAGGAGTCCCCCGCTTCGGCAAGCGAGGAAAGTTGAATCCGCGCTACATTGGACCATTTGAGATCCTGGAAAGGATCGGTCCGGTTGCTTATAAACTCCGTTTACCCGCCGAACTCAGTGGAGTTCATGATACGTTTCATGTGTCCAACCTCAAAAAGTGTTTATCTGACGAAACGTTGATTTTGCCGTTGGAAGAGATTCACATCGACAAACAGCTGCACTTCGTAGAAGAACCTATAGCAGTAACCGATTGGAAAGAACAAAAGTTACGCAGAAGCAGAATCAAGTTAGTAAAGGTTCAATGGAACTCGAGGCGTGGGCCTGAATTCACTTGGGAAAGAGAAGACCAGATGCGCAAGAAATACCCACACCTCTTTCAGAACATGGCTTCTGCCAGCGACGTCTCCTAAATTTCGGGACGAAATTCTCTTAACAGGGGGAGAATGTGACACCCGGTAAATTCCCAATCCCTTAAACCAAGTAATCAACCTAAATATTAGGTAATTATGTTATATGCGCCTTGCGCGAGCGCGCCATATTAGAATCAGCGCGTGCATTTGTTATGTGCGCCCTGCGCGAGCGCGCTATGTTAGAATCGGCGCGGGTATTTGTTATGTGCACCCTGCGCGAGCGCACCATGTTAAGAACCTGCGTGGGCATATGTTATATGCGCCATGCGCGAGTGTATTGGTTTTATGTTTCTATAACTTAATGTTGTCTAATGGGCTGACCGTCTCGCATGATGCTAAGGCGGGTGCATCCCAAATCGTCTATGCGCGTGCGGAAGGGGAACTAACCTCCCCGCATGGCGGGAACATTGAGAGCTAGTTTGTCTGAAGCTCCAAGATGGAATTGACTTCAACATAACTGATCACTATGTTGAAATACCAAGACCACCTGGAGAATCTACAAATGAAACTCAATGTCCCTAACTGCGAGAAGGTTACGTGCCTACCCGCAGCAAAGAAATGTCCTACACGCAGAAAGCTATGCGCACAAAGTGATACGCACAGAACACTCAGTCTATCCTCCAGACGTAAGGAGATTACTCCCGCCCAAAAGAAAACAGTAGCGTGTTTCAGAGATTTTCCACTTTTTACTGTACACTGACAAAAGTACCTGAAAAAGCACACTGTAACATGAAAAGTCAACTGTCAGCCACCCTATTCTCACCAACCCCAGACCTGCATGTCCTGACCAAATCAAATCAAAATCTTTTATCCACTACTCCACTTTTAAATAAATAATAATAATTCCCATACTTTATCATCATTACACCTAGATATGAAAAGATTACAATCCCCTAAAGCAAGGGATTGTGTTCCCTTGAGTTTGACTATAAATATGTAACCTAAGTTATCACCCAAACACACTTCAAACTTCTCTCTTAAGAACTGCAAACTTGCACTAATCATCTCCCAAGCATCCGATCCTGTAACTAGGTAAGCCGAGAATATAACCTTGAGATCTACCTTCCAACCCTTATATTCTCCTATTTCTTGATCTTAATATATATACTTCTTAATCGTATTCGAGACCTTCAATTCAAAGGCCAACACCAAGAAAACCCGAATCTCGATTAATCCCTTAACAAGAACCACAGGTGAGTCTCACAGCCCCTATTTTCACTATTTTCACTGTTTTTAAACTGTTTTCGGGGCGAGGGACACGTACTTAAATTACGATTTATCATGTTATACTTACAAGTTATGCAAACGATTGTGTTTAAATTATGTTTCATGATGAGCAATGCAAACGGTTATCTATGGTTTACGATGTATGTGCGCCAGAATTCGAGTAAGTGATCACTTTACCATTGGAACTCTAAGGGTAGGGACTGCTGGTTTGATCCGCCCACTCGTAGGGGTCGCACCTCTTACACAGACGAGTGCCTAGTATGGTCATGGGGCAGTACTATGGGTTTGAGCCCGCTCGTAGAGGTCGCTCCTCTTACGCAGACGAGCGCCTTGTTTTCCGGCACAACGTCTGCGCGTAACCCGCAGGACGGTATTATTCGCTCGTAGTGGCAGCGCCACTTACACAGACGAG
Source organism: Bidens hawaiensis (assembly GCF_021521415.1). Taxonomy (NCBI): domain Eukaryota; kingdom Viridiplantae; phylum Streptophyta; class Magnoliopsida; order Asterales; family Asteraceae; genus Bidens; species Bidens hawaiensis. Next base: position 111,842 of record NW_027498463.1, on the reverse strand, counting down.
CACGATTTTTCAGAAGTGTCCGCGCGTAACCCGCGGGACAGTATTACTTGTTTCGCTCGTAGTGGCAGCGCCACTTACACAGACGAGCACAGTTCCCAGAAATGTTCGCGCGTAACCCGCGGAACGATTTTATCAGAATATGTTGATAGAACTATGTTTTACCAAGCATGTGTTTTAATGATGCTATCAGAATTATGTTTCAGAATGATTTTTATCAAGGTTATGATGCAATACGATTTATCAAGTTACTAAAACTTGTGAACTCACTCAGTTTATACTGATTCAAATGTTTTACGTGTCTTTCAGGAGATAATTAGGTAACGCTTGGAGTCACACTTAGAGCACCTCACGCTGAACATCTAAAACTAGCTTTTTGGAAGATTTTAGTTCTATCCCTTCGATGCGCGTGGTTGTTCCCGCCGCGCAAGGGGATATGGCGTGGAAATCTTCAACAGTTTTTATACTTGGATGTTTTTATGTAATTTTTAAACAATGTAATGTATTTGTATTAAACATTTCATGCGCAATGAAAATCTTACTTTGAATGTTTGCAATGGCCCGTGCTTAATTATCAATTCCCACTCGCGCGCGCCCGGCTGTTTCCGCCGCTCAGGGCCGGGTGTGACAATAAAGAAACGAAATCCAAATAAAATCAAACCAAACAAAGGTTCATCACGACCTAGGTAGTTTATGGAACTTAGCTTAGCATCTTAAAGTTTAAATTAAATCAAACAAATAATAATGAAAACATGGTGAAAATCTAAAGAACGAAGAATCAAGGATGATAAAACCCGTAATTTCCAAACGCGAACGTATAGGTCTTCACCGGCTGTCTCCTTGCCTTCAAAATCACCAAGAACCTCGAAAATATGCTCCAAGGTCTCTCAAATTCGGCTGGTGGCTTTCAGGATATGTTTAGGTTTAAGTTAAAGGTGTTTAATTACCCAAAACAAGGCCCAACATTAAGCAAAAACGAAATAATATCCATCAGCTACCCCTAGGCGCCGCGCGACGGGATATGGGCACACCTCCGCGCTGTGCGACGTGCTTTTCCAAGGGGGCCGGTCCGGTCTGACTGGTTCTCTGCTCTGGTTCCTTCCTGACGCGTTCCGGATCTCCGTTTTGGCTCGTTTTTTCGCCCTTTTTAATCACGATCAACTCCGGAACCTACAACACACAAAAACGTTAGTAGTATACAAATCTTGGCTAAAAAAGAACAAAAACAATTAAAATACTAATTAAAATATACACGGGAAACATAAATATTTAGCATTATATCAAATAACCCCACACTTATTCTTTTTTCGTCCCCGAAAAAGTTTGATGCAGTTGGATCGGAATCGGAAAATATAGTCTAACAAACATATAGGTTAAATTTTAAAGCTCAGAAAAACGCAAACACCGCGATCACCGATATTGCTGTCCACTTAAACCCATGCCTTAATCTTTACCAGGACAAATAAGATCCAACAATAATAGTACTTAGTGGTTTACACAATTAAGACCCGCTTATTTTCAGCTTTTACCGGACCAGACCACCCCAACTTGACTTAAACCTCAAAATTAGCAGAATTAAAACTTTTGTTGCTCTATTTTTCATGAATAGTTAAGACGATCAAGGGTATTGTTTATCCACCTAAGTTTAAGCATCAAAGTCTACCAAGCAGCCATTAGATACGATTAAGGTTCAATTAATTTATAGCTAGTGTTCCCCACAACATGACATACCCCCGTTATCAAGCAACACCCCAAATCCATCACCATAGGTGAGTATGCAAAATTTCATCTGTAGGGCTTACATGTAGCGTGTCCCTTGTGGTCCGTTTCTTAATGGTAATGAGACGCGAGCAAGGGGACCCCACATGGCTAACGGCGTGGATGATCAAGTCTGTAGTGAATTTGTACTTTTGTACTCTTGTGATCATGTTTATAGACTTTAAGGGTTTGCTCTTTTTGGCTTTATTTAAATATTCATAACCCCACTTAGGAATTGTGAATACCTAGATGAATAGATTGCATACAGACCCATGGTCTCCGGACCTGAAGCATCCCATCAATACAAGATTTAAGGTTATAAAACCATACGCCGATGAGGTGTAAAACACTAAACTAGCAGTTTTAAATTTATATCACAGGCTACACGTCATACTCTAACGTTAAACCTACCCAAGCATCATATGATAACGTATTCAGATTTTTTAAAATTTATGACATTTCCACTTTTTCATACCAAAATTTGAGGCTTGAGTATGGCCCGACGTTTCATTACTTATTTTCCACGGACAAAACGCTTTACCCACAAAAGATTTCCATTTTTACCATTTTATCAAATTTGCCTACCGACACATCCCAAGTTAAGTGCGTTATCTTTTATTTATCTCATATTATTAGTAGTTTTAAAAACCAATTTTCTATAAAATCATCATCTCCCACTTTAACACAACAAAAAACTAGACTCAAGGGACATTTTTTTTAAAACATTTTTCAATTTTTTTTATTATATATATATTTTTTAAATCAAATACGAAAACGAAAACAAAACTAAAATTAGTTGAAACACTTGTGTCCCATCCCCACACTTAAATTTTGCATTGTCCTCAATGTGGGCACGGGAAACACGACTCGAAAATTTAAAACAAAACTAAAATTATAAAAATAAAAAGCACAAAACCTAAAAATAAAAAAAAGACATAAAAATAAAAACAAAGTACAATGGAAAAGACTTAGCTGGTAATATGTGAGAATGTCAATGTGCCAGTCTATTTCCATGGGTGCTCTCCTTACCGACCGTTCAACATGAATTGGTAACTCATTCTCTCTTTCTGAACGGACACGGCCTCTCCTCTCGACAAACCTAAGTAACATCAAACATAAAATCTAAAAATAAAGGTTACTTATAAAGTTCAAGCATCCACCAACTTCCAAACCGCCAACCCAACTAAAAAGTCTAAAATAATATCCGTACAGACCAAATAAAAACAAAAACATCATAAAAAAAACATCATAAAAACATAAACTCCCATGTCAGCTCGTCATCGCAAACTCAATCCTCGTCTTCTTCCTCCTCTGACTCCAGGTCAAGAATGTGGTATGGCTCAGCATTATCAAATTCCGGATGACCCGGCCCATAAAAAGGTACTCCATGACCATAACCCGAACCACCTGGGGCACTCGACCCACTCGGACCCGAAGCATCCGGCTGTCGAAGAGAAGCAGGCAACCCAATCCTCAGCTCAATCATCATATATCTCATATGCTCATCCTGTCTTCTCTGGTTCGCCTCTATCATCTGTCTCAACTCCTCCCGGCTCTCGGTCACATACCCCCTGATCTGATCAAAACCGGACTCCATCCGGTCATATAATGAATCCAAAGTAATATCCACGGGGCGAGGCTCTCTGACCGGGAACTGAGCACCCGGTCTCTCTGATATGTGAAGCGGCCTCTGGTGATGTGTGTGTAGTCCGGCTCTCATAGCTGCAGCAGCCGCGGTCCTGGGCGGTGGGTGAATCTGTGGGCCCATCTTAATATTCTCCCACGCTAACGGGTCAGACACCTTCAAAATTCCCGCATTTCTCAAATCCTTAACCTCCAAAAACTCCCTTCCGGGTCCCAATCTCATAATCTCCGGTTTAAACCTATCAAACACACCCAAATATCTAGCAATACGTGTAATGTATGGGCCCATATCCAACTTTGACCTATTTTTTTCCTCCATGTCTCGGTCCGATGAAACGACCACGCCAAAAGACTCGCGTAATTTTCGGAACCTGATCAACCATCGCCAGCAAGCAAAAAATATCCAACCTGTTTACTTTATTGTCGCCCTAACCGCGACCAATCAAAGTATTAACCAAAACCCGGTGAATAAACCGAAGCCCGGGATCCCGAAAACGAACAAATAGAAATTTTATTCCAAAAAGTAGCCAACTCCTCTTGACCGAAACTCACCTCGTGCTTATTCAAAAACGCACCCCGAATACCCATCACAAACCCCGGCTCTCTCACCTCCTCATCCGTATAAAAACCGCTTACTACCGCAAACTGTGCGATAGTCATATTATAAAACTGCCTTCCCAAAGAAAACGATACCACATTTGACTGAGCAAAATTACCATCTTTGTATTTAAACGTGCTCAGAAACTCGAGTATCAGCTCGTGGTATTGCGGTTCGTTTAAATCTAACATGGCCAAAAATTTCGAGCCCAATAACCTTTCAATCCTATCTTTTTGACCAACCGAATCCACTAATTCCCGATTAATCATCTTGAACGTGAGAATATCCGAATTTATTAACTTGCATACTTGATCATACTCTTGCGAATCAACGTCAAACTTAAGTAATGAACTTTTCTTTAGGGTTGGAGCTCTTTTATACACAATCGGTCCGGGTTGGTACTCAATCACCCGAGCCCTCGGCCCCACTGGAATAACCGGTTCCGGCTCACCTCGCGGTAGCGCAGCCGGTCCTCGTTTCAGCTTTCATGCTTCTTTTGACATCTTGGATAGTGAAAACCCGGATGAACTTGCAAATAATTAAGAAATAAAGTGTGTGCAAGTGAGAGATTTAGTGAGTTTTAGGTTAAAATTAATGGTGGGTGATGATGTTAAGGTGATATGTAAGTGATTAGGAAGTTTAATTTGGTGGATAATAGTGAACAAATTAATGATAATGGTGAAGAAGAAGAAGAAGAAGAGGTCGGCTAGGGTTCTTGGAGGGGAAAGAGGGGATTTTGAAAAAGATGAAGAATTAGCATAATATGGTGCTAAAATAAAAATTGTGGATATGTGGAGCTGGGGGCGCCGCACCGCGAGGAGGCCCGGGCTCCTTCCGGTCGTGCGGCGCCTAGGCGTTGCTGTAGTAATTTTTTTCTTCCTTCGCGTTGCGCCAAGCCAAAAATACCCCTGTCGCGCGCGCGACAGGGTCTCTTGACAGAAAGTTTTGATGATTTTAAGAGCTATTTTGCCTGGCATCTTTCGAATCCTCTTAAAACCTCTCGTTCTGTTGGTGATGATCTCTTGCAATGACTCGACGACGCAACAAAACTACAAAAACGAAAGTCAGTGACCCAACGAAACGAAAATAAAATAAAGAAATTATACAAAATCTACACTTGAGTTTTCACTCAAGAACCCGTTTCGATGATTTAGTTCGATGGATCGAGGGGAGTTTCCTCCCCCTCGATTGAATTCTCCGGCCCTCCAAGATAATGCTTTAGACGATGGCCATTTACTTTCCACGAAGTTCCATTGTCCGGATTCTCTAACTCCAACGCTCCATACGGCAATACTTCCTTCACCAAATACGGTCCCCTCCACTTGGATCTCAGCTTACCTGCAAATAACTTCAAACGAGAATTATATAACAATACTCTATCACCTTTCTTGAAGTCTTTACCTCCCTTTAAACGTCGATTGTGCAACACTTTTTTCTTTTCCTTAATATCCAACGATCGAGAATACGCCGTATCACGAAGCTCCTCTAACTCATGAATTTGAAAATACCTCTTTCTAGCGGCCTCAGTTAGATCAACATTTACCGTCTTCAACGCCCAAAACGCTCGATGCTCCAACTCAACGAGGAGATGACATGCTTTACCGTAAACTAACATAAACGGTGTAGTACCCAACGGAGTCTTGTACGTGGTTCTGAATGCCCATAGCGTCATCCAATTTCTCCGACCAATCTTTCCGACTTATCCCAACCGTCTTCTCCAAAATTCTCTTCACCCCTCTATTAGCATTCTCGACTTGACCATTCGTTTAAGGATGGTAAGTGGTAGAGGTGCGATGAGTGACTCCATAACGAGCTAATTCTTTCTCCATGACGGAATTACAAAAACGAGTACCTCGATCACTAATAATCGCCCGTGGAGTTCCGAACCGAGTAAACAACTTCTTTAAAAATTTCACAACAACTCTAGCATCATTTGTGGCCAATGCTTGGTCTTCAACCCACTTGGAAACATAATCTATTGCCACTAAAATGTACTTGTTACCACCGGAAACGGGAAACGGTCCCATAAAATCGATGCCCTAAACATAAAAAATTTCAAGAGTTTGTATGGGGTTTTGAGGCATCTCGTTCTTTGATGAAATATTTCTGGTGCGTTGACAAGCATCACACGTTTTAACAAATTCCACCGTGTCTTTTACAACCGATGGCCAATAAAACCCCCAATCAAATACCTTTTGAGCCATGGCATGCGCTCCATGATGACCTCCCGTTAAACCTTCATGAACATGCTTCAGAATATTCAACCCTTCTTCTTTCGACACACTTCTTCTATGAATTCGGTCACCACCAATCTTGAAAAGAAAAGGATCTTCCCAAACATACCGATTAACATCCCGGAAAAATTTCTTCTTTTGTTGAGTAGTCATCCCTTTCAACACAAGGCCCGTATATAAGAAATTAGCAAAATCGGTGAACCATGGCATACCTTGCTTTTCGGCCGTAAGAAAATCAATCGACTCATGTGGAAATCTATCACCAATTTCTTCTTCGCGAATCTCTTCTCTCTTCGGATCTTTTAAACGGGAAAGATGATCCGCCGCAACATTTTCCGCCCCTTCTTGTCTTTAATCTCTAAATCAAACTCATAAAGTAAAAGAATCCACCGTATGAGACGGGGGCTTCGCGTCTTTCTTGTGAAAGAGAAAACACAAAGCTGCATGATCGGTAAAAACGGTGGTCTTTGAAAGTAAGAGATAAGACCGGAACTTGTCAAATGCAAATACAACGGCTAAAAGTTCCTTTTCGGTGGTGGTATAGTTCTCTTGGGCATCATTCAACGTCTTGCTCGCATAATAAATAGGGTGAAAATGTTTCTCACGCCTTTGCCCCAAAACCGCTCCAACCGCGTAATCGCTCGCATCACACATGAGCTCAAAAGGTAAATTCCAATCCGGTGACACGAGAACAGGAGCACTTATAAGTTGATTTTTCAGAAACTTGAACGCCTTCAAACACTCTTCATCGATCACAAACGGGACATCTTCTTCTAATAATCGTGTCATCGGGAGGGTAATTTTTGAAAAGTCTTTAATAAACCACCTGTAAAAACCCGCATGACCAAGAAAACTTCTTATAGCTTTGAAATTTGTTGGTGGAGGAAGCCTACTAATCGTGTCAATCTTCGCCCGATCCACCTCTATACCGTCTCTTGAAATTTTATGACCCAAGACTATCCCTTCCGTCACCATAAAGTGACACTTTTCCCAATTCAACATTAACTTCGTTTCAATTCACCTTTTCAACATCCTCTCAAGATTACCCAAACAATTATCGAAAGAATTACCGTACACCGAAAAATCATCCATAAAAACCTCCATGACGTCTCTATCATATCCTAAAAAATTGCCACCATACAACGCTGAAAGGTAGCCGGAGCATTACACAACCCAAACGGCATGCGACGATACGCATATGTACCATACGGACACGTAAAAGTCGTCTTCTCTTGGTCTTCCAGTGTGATTGGAATCTGAAAATAACCTGAAAAACCATCAAGAAAACAATAAAATTGCTGACCTGCGAGACGCTCCAACATTTGATCAACAAACGGCAACGGGAAGTGGTCTTTGCGAGTAGCATCATTCAACTTTCGGTAATCAATACAAACCCTCCAACCGGTAATCGTACGCGAAGGGATAAGTTCATTCTTCTCGTTCATGAAAACCGTCATACCCCCTTTCTTTGGAAAAACCTGAGTCAAACTTACCCATGGAGAATCTGAAATCGGGTAAATCACCCCGGCATCTAACAACTTAAGCACATCTTTCTCGACAACTTCTTGCATATTTGGATTCAAACGCCTTTGGGGTTGAACCACCGGCCTATACTCATCTTCCATCAAAATCCGGTGGGTACAATAAGGGGGGCTAATACCTTGAATATCTGAAAGTCTCCATGCAATCGCCCCTTTATTCATCTTCAATACCTCTATTAACTTTGACTTTTCTTCCTCACTCAAGTTAGATGAAACAATGACGGGCAAATCCGAGCCCTGTCCAAGATACGCTTACTCTAAATGTGACAGAAGAACCTTTAATTCCAACATAGCGGGTTTTTCGACCTCTTTTTCACAGATAATCTCACTAACCTCCATAATCTCCGCCGAACAAGAAACATCATCTACCACGTCTTCCTCATCCTCCTCCATAATTTCCGTCAACTCGTCATCCAACTCCATCCCAACCAAATCGGTTCCACAAATATAATCAAGACACTTATCAAAACCCGGAATAAAAGAATTAACAAAATATACCTAATGGCATGGACCACTAACATCATCACTATCACCCGGGTGCTTCATCGATTTCGCAATAGCATAAGTAACATTCTCATCACCAACCCGAAGTGTGATCCGCCCCTCATACAAATCAATAAGAGCCTTAGCCGTTCAAAAAAAACGACCGACTGAGAATAATGGGAACCTTCTCGTCGGCCTCCATGTCAAGCACCACAAAATCAACCGGAAATACAAATTTGTCAACTTTCACTAGTAAGTTCTCAATAATACCTCGCGGATACTTAACCGAACGATCCGCCAACGAAAACGACATACGAGTCGGTGTAAGCTCACCCAAATCCAACTTCTCAAACATCGAATACGGCATAAGATTAATACTCGCACCCAAATCCGCCAATGCTTGACTCATCATATCACTTCCTAACGTACATGGGATTGTAAACACCCCCGGATCCGATAACTTTTCTAGGACCCGGTTCAACACTACCGCCGAACAATCTCCTCTAAGTGGAATAGACGAAACCTCTCCCAACCGATCTTTTCTCTTGAGCAAGTCTTTCTAAAATTTTGCATACTTAGGCATGTGTTGGAGAGCTTCAACAAATGGAAGATTAATTTTTAACTGTCGGAACATATCTAGAAAGTGCCCGTATTCCCTCGTGTACTTTGGATTCTTGAACGAGCGGGATAAGGAACATGGGCAATATTAATTTTGGGTGGTGGCCTAAATTCGACCGGCTCTTTCTCAACTTGCGGCTCAATAATTGGTGTTTTAACTTGTGACTTACCCGAGGCCTCCATTTCAATTTCTTCATCAACCACTTCCTCTTCTTCAACTCCAACCCTTTCTTTTTCAACCTCAGGACCCAAAACCCTTCCGCTACGAGTAGTAATTGCTTTGAGTTGAGCGGCCGGATTCGTCTGAGTAGAACCCAAAAACTGTCCTTGAGGCCTTTATCGAGACGACGAGCAATATCACCAACGGTTCTTTGAATATCGAGAATAGAAGATTGTTGGTTCTTGAAGAGTATATCGTGTTCGGCCAACTTTTTCTGTGTAACTTGATCTCTCTCCAAGATTTGCTTCATCATCTCCTCTAGACGTCCCATGCTCCCATTAGAATCCTGCACATTATTTTGAACATTAGTACCATTGTTATTATTATTATTATTATTATTATTATTATTATTATTATTATTATTGTACTGACCTTGTCCTTGATTGTAAGAATTTTGATAGCTGGGTGGTGCGCCTGACGGACGCCAGTTGGAGTTATTCTGATTTGGGTTCTTGTAGGTGTTCCAATTCTGATTGTTGTTGAAGTTGTTGTTAGGAAACCTATTATGACCACCAACATAATCGACTTGCTGATTCATCACCGGGCACTCCAAAGTACCATGCCCACCTCTACAAAACTCACACTTGTCCACCTTCTCTTAAGTTCCTTCACCTCTCGGGTTAAAGATTCCAAAGAAGAAGCCACAGTAATATCCAGATTAACCTGGTGTACACCTCGAGAAGATGAGAATGTACTGCTAACAGGAGTGGAATTCCCGCGTCGTGACCCTTTGGCGAGGTCCCATTGAGCGAAGATTTCAAATATCACGTTGCATTCGGCGACATTTTTCCTTGCCATCAAGTTACCTCCAGCAACAGTGTCAAAATGAACTTGGGTTTCGTATGTTAGCCCGTTGTAAAACTTTTCCACGAGAGCCCATAGTATAAGACCATTCTGTGAACAATGAGCAAGCAAACTCTGAAAACGCTCCCAAGCATGGCAATATTATTCATCTGGCTCCATGTGAAACGAGTGAATCTGATCACGAAGAATAGCCGCTTTAGCCGGTGGGAAGTATCTCTTGATGAATGTAGAACGCAGTGCTTCCCAAGTGGTGAACGTGCCAGGCGGTTGTGTGTCGAGCCAAAGAGCTGCTTTACCTGCAAGTGAAAAAGGGAAAAGATGTAAGAAAATAGCATCTTCAGTAGCACCTTGCAAATTAAAAGTTTTCAAAACGCGGTAAAGTCGGTTAATATGAGCCGGTGCATCCTCGTCATCGTTCCCATGAAACTGATTAGTTTGAACGATGTTGTTCATGGCGTATGACGGAATTTGCCACGAGTTGGGGTTGTCGATCTCGGGAATGCCGATGCATGACTGGTTTCCGGTTAAGCCATCGAAGGCTTGAGCAGCAATTGTCCTATCGTCAGCCATTTGAACGTCTGGTTAAATTCTCGGACTTTCTGGTGGTGAACTGTGTGGTGACGATTTTGGTGAAGAAGTAGCTTCTAACAGTGGTTTCTCTGCTGACGAGCTGGTCTCGGTCTTGAACGGAGAAAAATCCAGATTTACCAGCAGTGGTCCTTGCGAACAAAGATGTGGCATAAACCTGAGAACGCAACAGACCAAGTAAGTAGACTAAAAATAAAATTTAAAGCTAAAACCGAGAATAAACTAAAATTAACTTAGACACCTACGACTCAAACGAAAATAAAACAAATAGTACGTATGTAGCAATTAAGTCCAAATAAAGCAAATAACGCAATCGCTAAGAGTCCCCGGCAACGGCACCAAAAACTTGATGTGCTTGAAGTAGTCAAATAATTTATTAACTAAAATTACGCTAAACTAGACACTAAGTAATACTCTAGACTCTTTAACTTAACTTAAACTACTAACCGGCAAGTGTACCGGTCGACTCTAATACAGCTAAGTAAGTCCGGATATCGATCCCACGAGACTCTTTAAATTACGAAATTAGCAAATAAGACTCAACTACAAGACACGGGTATTTATTAATAATATTTGAGGGGGGAATTTAATACTAAAAATTAAAACTTAATAATAATTAATTAATGATTACTTAAATTAACTAATAATAAAACTAATAATAAAATATTAAAACCTAACCCTAATTATTATAATAATAATAAAACATAATCATAACCTTAAACTTAATTAATTAATTAAACTTAAACCTTAACCCTGATTAATGTAAACTAATAAACAATTTAGAAAACTTTGATTAATTCAGATGATGAAGATAACTACATAGGCTAGAATCCCCAAAGTTACGGTTATTAATTAAATGGAAAACTCAAGTTATGGAACTGGGATCATAAAATAGACCATTGACAGAAAACCCGAACAGGACCCTTGAATTTCAAGAAGACGCCTATGGATTTCTAACAAGTTTTAAGACTCACCAGTTTTATATTAAACTTCCTTATGGTTATTTAATCGCTTATGTCTAAGTATCTTTATGACGAAAACCTACCTTACAGCGCGGAATTCAAAGATAGCCAAGCAGACTCAATTAACTTAATAGACTAAGCTGATAATCAAACCTAGACGGACTCCTTACGAAGAACTAAATCTAGCAATCATGACCAACAAAGATCTATTAATAGCCTATCACCTTACAGCTTTTTAGACTAGCAACTCACTTTTATCTGTTTACTTGATTTTATTGTTTCTATGATCTTATTCGAATTCAATCACAAACTAGTCAAAAACACACAGTAAATGACCTAACAAAACCCTATCCTATGAAACAATCAACAAGGGCAATGTGAAACAATAAATTCAAGTAAACAAAACCAAGCAATCAAACGCATAAATTAAATCAAACTCAACAGTTTACTTTGAACATAAAATCCATAACGAAACGAAATCCAAATAAAATCAAACCAAACTAAGGTTCATCACGACCTAGGTAGTTTATGGAATTTAGCCTAGCATCTTAAAGTCTAAATCAAACAAAACAAATAATAATGAAAACATGGTGAAAATCTAAAGAACGAAGAATCAAGGATGTTAAAACCCGTAATCTCCAAAAGCGAAGGTATACGTCTTCACCGGCTGTCTCCTTGCCTTCAAAATCACCAAGAACCGCGAATATATGCTCCAAGGTCTCTCAAATTCGACTGGTGGATTTCAGGTTATGTTTAGGTTTAAGTTAAAGGTGTTTAAATACCCAAAACAAGGCCCAACATTAAGCATAAACGAAATAAAATCCATCAGCTACCCGTAGGCGCCGCGCGACAGGATATGGGCACCCCTCCACGTGGCACGACGTGCTTTTCCAAGGGGGCCGGTCAGACCGGCCCGGTCTCACCGGTTCTCTGCTCTGGTTCCTTCCTGACGCGTTCCAAATCTCCGTTTCGGCTCGTTTTAGCTCGTTTTTCGCCCTTTTTAATCACGATCAACTCCCGGAACCTACGACACACAAAAACGTTAGTAGTATACAAATATTGGCTAAAAACGAACAAAAGCAATTAAAATATTAATTAAAATATACACGGGAAACATAAATATTTAGCATTATATCATGAATACCCAAGTTTGTTAGTGTTAGAGCATTGTGATGAGCAATACATACATCAAGACCAGATTGTGTTCCAATTCGTTTAAGGTACGTTCTATAATGAGAACTTGTTCGGCTCATTTAGTATTCCTATATTTATATACAAATGATAAAGACTAATCAAACGGGATGATTCTTGTTGAAATTCGTTAACGTATGATGGGTTAATTGTTATATGAAGAACCGTAACATATATCAATCAAAAGCACCATTTAAAAGATGTTTGGATTATTAGGGTTTGTAGGCGCAGTGATTACGAGTATATTGACGCCAATTTGGTGTTTTGTAGTCGTGATTTGAGGGTCAATTGCATATCTTCTGCCTGTTTACCATCGTTGTTCTTATCAATATTGACTTTGACGAATCATGTCAAAGTTGGATATGACTGATGCTCATTCGCTATAATAAGCGAATGGTTGGCCATTCGCTGAACTTTCATAACGAATAAGTCACACCTGTATGTTTCCGTAACGAATGAACCCTTCATTCGTCTAATGGAGATCACGAATGATCTTACCCAATCGTTACCTATTCATTCGTTATGATCAGACAGCGAATAATCCCATTCTTTATAGATACATTCGCGTGCTCCCGTAACGAATGAGCCTCTCATTCGTCTCAATGATATCACGAATGGACTTATTCATTCGTTACTCATTCGTTCTTCTCGTTAAGGCACGAATCAAACCATTCGTTATAACAAATGGAACCATTCGCCATAACGAACGTGATAGCGAATGGTGCTTGCCTAGAATAAATTATTACCATTCATCAGCTCGACCCCAGCCAGCGCTAGGGGCTACCGCCCCTAGACCCCGCTTCCAGGGGCGCTGCCTCCGGACCCCTGTTCATTGAGGGTTATATTAAAATAGAAGTACGATATGGGTAATGATAGTTAATTAATACGTGTAATTGATATACATTTAGCCGCGCCCAGTTAAAGAGAGGATTTACCATTAACTCGGAAAGGAACCGAGCTCAGGTGAGTTTCTAGCCCCACTTCCTTGTTATGTTTTTAGGGTTGTGTGCATACTCAATGTGAATGTTAATACACATACCTTAAATGGTAAGTGTATGCTATGATGATTAAGGTGATAATATGGTATGAATGTTATAAATAAATGTTGTCGGTGCATGAACGCTCTTTAGATATTGCAAGTATCGTCTGGGAAAGTAATGTGTAGTATGTCTAATATGAGATAAGTATGTATGAAAGTACGCAATGAAATGAGTATGTACAAAAGTATGTTTATATAAGGAAAACTATGTATGGTTATCAAATGGACGGAATGTATGTTTAAAAAGGGAACAGACCCTAATAATATATTCGAAGGTTAGGGTGAAATGCTCTTTAAAATGTATATGTATGGATGAAAGAATGTATGTATGTATGAAAGAAAGAAAAGTAATAGGCTAAGTATGAATATGTATCTTTGGATACGTATGTATATATATATATGTAAGTATGCGAATGTATTGTATGCTACATGTATTAAATAGAACTCACTCAGCTTAGCTGACTTTTAGTATGCACGCAGGTGAATAGGTTGAGGCATCTCGCTTGATATGGACACATGGCATTTGACTGAAGACATTAGCATCTTAAGGAAAATGTATTGATGTTATTATGATCTATGTTTTAATTTGAAAGACAAAAGATGTTTAATTTGGAAAGATTTGAACGATTCTGTATTGAAGTATATTATTCCGCGAAAAGTTTTAATTAACTCTGATATTTAGAACTTTGTTTATGAGTAAATCCAACGTCAAAGTAGGGCACCGGGACCGGGGCACTACTATACGTTAACTATCATTCGTTAACAAATATAACGAAAGAGGACAGACTAAGCGAGTGTCATTCGTTAGACAGGCCTAACGAATGAGCCTTTACGTAACCAAAATACCCATAATACATTAATCTATTACCCAGAATATGTTATAAAAATAACCAAGACGCAAACCATGTATAAACAGTGTTATTCCCACATTTAATCACCACAGAAAGCTCATATCACATGTTACTAACTATATGTTAAACCAAGTTAAGAGGAGTTTAAACCAAGATGATACACTTTTATCTTTTCTCTTCTATCTTAAAATATAAAAACTCAAAAACATTGTCTTTCAATTTATGTCTTTAATTTTCTTTTAAAATTTACTTGTCAAAATAAAACCAATATGATATTCACTTCCGATTGAAATAAATACAATGATTTAGTAGTAAAATTCAAATAAGTGTGTCCGTGGATCGATACTTGGTTCTTACATACTATTCCACATAAACGATACGTACACTTGCTTATTTATGTATGTTTTAATTAGTATACTAATCATTTTTATAAATTAAAAACTAAACATAGCGTTAACAAAGCTTTAAAAGCTTAATAAGCTTTTTCATATACCCACACATCGCATCATGTACTCAGGTATGTATTGATAAAGTAGGATAATGCACAATAGTAGTTTGGTTAGGGAGCTAGAGGATATTAGATGTGAAAGTAACACAATTAAGAAAAATGAAAACTCTAAATGGAAATATAGAATCTCAGACAAAAGATATAACTAAACAAAAAATTGATATTAGTAAATGTTAGAATCGACTTGATCTCATATTATAGGTTATAAGTTCATAACCAAAGCCCATTATCATTTTGGGCGGAACAGATCTACTAATTCTTTGATTTAAGTTAGTTAGAGGGATCTTGAACTAAGGAAAAAAGTGAGCCACCGGTTCGGGTACAAGATATTATCTCTCCTGGACAATTAGACATCCAACTCGTAATTACAACGACCCAATTGCACGAGCGGAAATATAGAAAAATAAAATACATTTTGTTGGAAAGTTGTAGGAACTTTGCAATGACATACATTTGTAGCAATTTTGTAGGGAAATTGTTGGAAATGATTATTCAAGCGTGTGTTTTTCCCACATAGCTTTTTGTAGGAAAATCATTGGAAAATAAATCTTCCAACAAAAACCGCCGTAACAAAATGACTCAGTCGGGAGACTGGTAATATTTGAACTTAATGACTAGGTGATTACTGCTTCTAAGATAATATCTGATTTGATTTCTGATTTGTTATCCCTATTTTTCTATTTACACTTTATAAATTTGAATTTGAAAATTATAGGAACTAGGAAGTAGGAGCATTAGTTTGAATCATTCATCGTTGGGTATTTTGAGTTCCTGTAGCATGTCATCGGCTATTTTGGAGTAATCGTTCTATAATTTCTGTTAACTTGACACGTACAACATTGGTTTAAACACTCACAATCGACTATTTTCGTACTTTCTTGTAACGAGAAATTTGTTCATCGCTTCCATTTACAATTGTGGAATGCCTCAAAATCACATTTCATTTTTGGTCTCCAGTATTATTGAGCCGTCCCTGAGAAGAGTATAAGAGAGATAAAAAGATTTTCTTTTTAAATTTATTTATTCTTTTAATTTTGTTACAATTATTAAATATGTGTAACATCACAAAATGAGGGGATTTAATGATAAAAAATAAATGGGTGGAGTAAAAGACATAAGGTGTAACTTTTTTCAAACATAAAAGATGTTTTCTATCATTTATAAAGGTAAAGGATAATCATTGAAAATTCAAGAAAACGTAAAAGACGAGTTTTGCTATTCTGTGTATTTTATATATAGATTTTTAATATAAACTAAATTATGCAATAAGAAAGACTGACAACAAATAAGAAAAACCTATTTTGATTAATATTTTTCGAATCATTCATTTCGGTAAATACTTTTTCCCTTCCCATTTTAGTAAAAAAAACTCTAAGAAAAAAATAGTTGAACAAATAACAAATATGGGTATGGTTAAAATACAAAGTACAACAAAAATAAGAAGGGTGAGAATGAATCTAATTTATTGATCTTAAACTTGGATGGTGAAGATTAATTTAGAAATTAAAATTGATGATAAAGGCATGAAGATAATAACCCAATTATAATAACTTTCTTTCTGCACATGCAATACACATGTAATTTACTCCACATTTTATAACTTCGATAACTGATATGGTCTAAATAATATATATTATTATAATTATTTCCTACACTTTTAAAGACTTTTGAGCCATGGTCATATTGATTATTATTCTTGACTCAGATATTATTAGGGTCTGGTTCCCTCTTGCCTCGAATATTATTAGGGTCTAGTTCCCTCTTGCCTTGAATATTATTAGGGTCCGGTTCCCTCTTGCCTCGAATATTATTAGGGTTTGGTTCTCTTTCCTACCATACAACCATACATTACCTTTCTTTGTCTTTATAATTATAACCTTCATTTATACTTTCAATATTTACATTAGCATACATTCATTAATCATACATATTCATTCCATACTTACTACACATTACCTCCCTTGAAAATACGTGAAATATCCGGAGATCGTTCACGTACCGACAAGCATTCATTCATAACGTAAATATAACTATCACATATATAATTATGATATACACTTACCACCTAAGGTAAGTGTATTAACATTCACATTGAGTATGCACATAGCCCCGAAAACATAACCAGGAAATGGGGCTAGAAACTCACCTAAACTCGGTTCCTCTCAGAGTTAATGGTAACTCCTTTCTTTTACCAGGCACGGCTAACTGTATAACAATTACACGTATCAATTAACAATCACTACCCATATCGTAGTTCTAATTTATTATAACCCTCAACGAACAGGGGTCCGGGGGAAGCGCCCCTGGAAGCGGGGTTCTAGGGTCGCCAGGCCCTAGTGGGGTCCAAGGGGCAGAGCCCCTGGTTGGGGTTAAGCTGCCATGTCAGCTTGGAAAAATATTATTTTCATTAATTGCCTTAACACAATTTTCATTAGAATTCTTAAATTAGTATTTTATTATCTAACTCATTCGTTATAACGAATGGTCTTTGTTTAAGCATCATTTGCTATTTCTTTCGTTATAACGAATGGTTTCATTCGTAATCTCATCAGGACAAATAGATGAATAACGAATGAGTAGGCTAATTACTACGTCTTTTAGACGAATGAGAGGTTCATTTGTTATAGGAGCATGTGAGTGTATCTTATAGCGAATGAACTGATTTTTTGTCTTATCATAGAGAATGGATGAATAACGAATGAACGATGCCATTCGTTAATTCATTTAGACGAAAGAAGGGTTCATTCGTCATTAAGGCACATGGATGCGTGCCATTCGCTATGGCTGTTTAACGAATGACCAACGATTCATTCAATCATGACGAATGAGCATTAGTCTTATCCAACTCTTTGACTCACAGATCAAATTCAAAATCGATATGAACAGTCAAAATCCAAATATGCAATTATCCTTCAAATCACGATGAAACAACGTGATTTTGGTATCAATGAACTCGTATTTGCAACGCCTACAAGCCCTAATCATCCATTCATTCAAACATCGGGTTTAATTGGTGCGATTTATACATATATACATACGTCTCATTTACCCATCGATTAATCTATCAAACGTTAACGGATTTTACTGAGAATCATAGCGTTTGTTTCGTTTTTACTATTTTTGCGTATATATAAGAATACTAAACGAATCGGGCATAAACGAAAAAGTTTCCGTTATCAATGTATTTAACGAATCGGTTTCACGAACACGATATAGTCTTGATGTACGTATTGCTCGTGATGAGACTCTATCGCCGAATAGCTCGGGTCTTCTCCTTCGGATCTTGGTTCGGGATATAGGAGGTGTGTGTGTTTTTGAAGATGTAGGCTATGGTGTAGAAATGGATAAAATGGAAAGGATTAGGGTTTAAGGGGTATTTATACTCCCTTAATCCCATGGACTTAAGGCCCATTACCATCCCTTATTCCATCTTTTAATGTCCAAGCCCACCCTCTTATAGTTTATTTATCTAAACTGATACACAAAATGTTTATAACGAACGAAGTTTCTGTAAGGCCCCCCTACCGGTGCCTCACACTGGACATTGGATTTACTCATAAACATAGTTCTCAATATCAAAGTTAATTAAATCTTTCGCGAAATATTAAAACTTCAACATAATATATTACATAACTTTCAAATCTTGTCTTAAACAAACATTCAAGTCATTTAAGGATAGTCTTTAACACATCATAACATTTTCTTGAGATGCCAGTATCTTCATGCCATGTGTCCTTATTAAGCGAGCTGCCTCATCCTACTCACCTGGGTGCATACTAAAAGTCAGCTACGTTGAGTGAGTTCTAGTTAATCAGTTAACGTACAATACATTCACATATTTATACATACACATCCGAAGATAAATATTATATAACCTACTTACTTTCTTTCATACATATTACCGTATACCTTCTTTCTTTCTTTCATTATTTACTTTTCTTTCATACCTTTATATTAAACCTTACTTTACATAATTCTACGTTTTAAAGAGCATTACGCCCTACTGCCTCGAGTATTATTAGGGCCGGTTCCCTTTCTGCCTCGAGTATTATTAGGGCTCGGTTCCCTTTCTGCCTCAAGTATTATTAGGGTCCGGTTCCCTTTCTCCCATACAACCATACCATACCAGTCTATATATTCATAATCATAACCTTCATACATACACACATAATTCATACAACTTATATAACAACCATATCATTAAACTACCACCTGGTGGTACACGCAATATCCGAAGATCGTTCATGCACCGTCAAGCATTCATTCATACATAAATCATACAAGGAATATACTTACCACTTAAGGTAAGTGTATTAACAAATCACATCGAGTATGCACACAGCACTGAAAACATAACAAGGAAGTGCGACTAGAAACTCACCTGGATTCTGTTACGTTCTCCATTTATTGTTATTTCCTTCCTTAACTTAACTTGGCTGACTGTGCATTAATTATACGTATCAATATATGTCCTATCCATCTTATTCATATTTCAGCCAAAATGGCTAAGTCTGGTCTAATCTAATGGTTTTAGGTTAGAATACACTTTACTTAGATTATTTAATCCTTAAACCCTAACGTATTTGAATACAAGGTATTCAATTTCTTTGTCATTCTTTTCTTTCTTTATGTTCTATCAATTCATTCTATTATATGTGTATATATATATATATGTGTGTGTGTGTGTGTGTGTGTGTATAGCACACGTGTTACACCATGCATTCAAATATATGTATAATGTATTTAAATCACATTAAGTATTCGGGTTTATACGATGTATCCTACATGCATATAACATTAGAGAACATGTATGTATTCGAGTCACCCATGTGTTCAAGTCCTCAAGTGTATTACATGTTGTATACACGCGGTATATACATGTATGTGAATGCATGCATGTATTCGAAGGGGCTACATGTATGTGAATCTTCATAATGTAATCGAGTAGGCCATATGCATTTGAATCTTGATGTGGTCGATTAAGTATTGTGTATGTGAGCAATCTAAAGTAATCGATTGTATGCATGTAATCGAGTCTGTAACATCCCGTTTTCTCATTTCAGATAATGAAATAAAATATGAGTTATTATGGGTCGGGCTAGTGTTGGGTTATATAGATATGGGTTATGGACTTGGGTTAAAAAAAGAGAGAAAAGACCATGGGGTTAAGCCCATGACCCATAATATATAAACAATAATTATGCATTAATCCATCCATTTCACTCATTCCTTACACCATCAAAAACACACACTTACCTCTCTCTCATCCTACTTTCTCTCTCTAGCCGAAATCACCAAGAAACCCGAGCATCAATTCGAGGTAATGATAGTATGATATTGTACGGGTCCAAACCCGCTAGATTTAGTCGCAAAACGACGAGCCGACACCCTTAAACCGTTAAAGTCACGAGATCCGGGTGGAATTGGGTATAAACGATCAAAAGATGAGCTTAGGAGTCATCCTAGCTCAGATCTGGATCGAACGAGACGAAAACCGGTGTAATATGGGGTAAAATACGTTTTTCCAGCCACCGCTCGGTTTTACGGCACTGCGGCGCCGGAAAGGCGGTGCGAAGGGTGTCAGAGAATGTTTCTGACATTCTCTGACCTAACACTAATTCGTTACGGAACATAACGAATTAACCCCAGTTCGTTATGCCAATTCGCAAGGAAAGGATGACGAATTAACACCAATTCGTTATGACCATTCATTAAAAGAAGATAACGAATTATAAGCAGTTCATTAAGCCAGTTCGTTAACGGAGATATAACGAATGAACCCTCATTCGTTAGAAGGTTCAATTCGTTACAAAGGGGTCATTCGTTATGCTGACCAGTTCGTTAAAAAGTTTCAATTCGCTAAGAAGTTCAATTCGTTAACCAGACTAAACGAATAAGTCCAACTTCATTTTAAGGACCAATTCGTTATAAGGTCCAATTCGTCATGAAGAAAGATTCGTTATAATAGTCAGTTCGTTATAAAGTAACGAATAGGTTCATTCGTTATGAACCCCATTCATTAAAGGACTAGGAAGAATTGGATGTTTGAAAGAATGACAGAATGGTCCCTGGACTTAGAATTAAATGGATTAATTACAAAGAAACTCTCGAAATTTATGAGTTAGCAAATAAAATAATAAATTAGAATTCTAATGAAAAATGTGTTAAGACAGTTAATGGAAATAAAATTTTTCCAAAATGACTTTGCAGCTCGACCCCAGCCAGGGGCTCTGCCCCTTGGACCCTGCTAGGGACTGCCGCCTCTAGACCCCGCTGCCAGGGGCGCTGCCCCCGGACCCCCATTCATTGAGGGTTATAGTTAAACTAGAAATACGACATGGGTAGTGATTGTTAATTGATACATGTAATTGTTATATAGTTAGCCACGCACAGCTAAAGAAAGGAATAACCGTAAACGGTGAACATAACCGCGTTCAGGTGAGTTTCTAGCCCCATTCCTTATTATGTTTTCGGGGCTGTGTGCATACTCGACGTGATTAGTTAATGCACTTACCTTATGTGGTAAGTGTATGTCTTATATGATTTATGTATGAATGAATGCTTGACGATGCATGAATAATCTTCGGATATTGCATGTACCATCAAGGGATAGTTTAAAGTTATGATTGATGTATATATATGATGTATAAGTGATGTATGAACATATGGAAGTTATAATTATGAATGTATAGAAATGTATGGAAGGTATAGTTAGAAAAGGGAACCGATCCGAATAATGTCGGCGAATGTAGGGAACCGACCCTAATAATATCGGCGAATGTAGGGAACCGACACTAATAACATCGGCGAATGTAGGGAACCGACCCTAATAATATCGACGAATGTAGGGGACCGACCCTAATAATATCGGCGAATGTAGGGGACCGACCCTAATAATATCGGCGAAGGTTATAGGGCGAAATGCTCTTTAAAACGTATATGTATGAATGAAAGTAAGTATGTAAGTATGAAAGAAAGAATGAAAGTACGTATGTATGTAAGTAAGTATGAAGGTATGTACCTTCGGGTGCATACGTATGTATGTGAATGTATCGCATGTCGTCTGATTAACTAGAACTCACTCAGCGTAGCTGACTTTTAGTATGCACACAGGTTAATCGACTAAGACAGCTGGCTTGAGAGAGACACATGGCAGGATTGGAAAAGATTGGCATCTGAAGATCTGTTATGATGTTTGATATTATATGTTATGTTATGTTTTTAAAAGACAAGTTATGGATGTTTGTAATTAATGGTTGACTAGTATTATTATTCCGCTAAAGTTTTAATTAACTTTGATATTGAGAACTGCGTTTATGAGTAAATCCAACGTCCAAAGTGAGGCACCGGTAACGGGGCCTTACAGAGTCCATGTAATCGGTTATATGCATATGTATTCGAGTTCAGGATGTAATCGGCTTTCTATACTGCATTTGAGCCTCAATGTATGCAAAATGATATGTGTATTTGATCTGCCCCATGTATTCGAATCACCACCATATATTCGAGTTAGGTGATGTAATCGAATGAGTATTGAAATCGATTACATCATTGCATGCGAGTTGGTTTGTTATATTCGAGTAACCTTAATGTAATCGACCCATCTGTTTTAATCGATTGTACATTTGTATACGAGTTAACTTTGTAATCGAGTCTCACACTGTAATCGACCATAAGCTTTGTAATTGAGTTTCACATTGTAATCGACCATAAGCTTTGTAAGCGAGTTTCACACTATAATCGACCATAATCTTGTAAGCGAGTTTCACATTGTAATCGACCATAAGCTTGTAAGCGAGTTTCACATTGCAATCAAACGAGCTGAAGCTTTTTGGTCCGTTTATCACTATTATTATTATATTTCATGTCTTGAACACTTTACTAAGGTTTCATATTAACCCATAAACGTTTCCTTAACCGTTTTTGGTCAAAACTTGACCCGAGTGACCATACAGCTTGGACCTTTATGGTCCAAAAATGTTTAAGGCTAGATCTAGGGTTTCTTACGAGCCGTTCATATCCATGGGTTCGTTAAGTTCATTTAAATCATCAAGTTTGTAACTTTATGATTTATCTAGACCCGATCTACTATATGTTTAAGCTTCATAACAATTCGTTCATAAAAACGCAATCTTTAAGATAAAGAACATACCTTTATACGGTTGTTAGGTCATGGCTAGCTTGGTTATGAACAACAAATCTTGTATCTTGCTTATATATCCAAGATCTATCAAGATATAGGCTCGATTTGATCTCGGATTACTCCTTTAGCTCGCGGCAGTGAGAGGGAGAGTATGTGTGTGTGTGTGTTTTGAGTGTGTAGAGAATAAGATGGAGAGAAATGAGGGTTTTAGGGTTTTAGGGAGGTTTAAGGGAGTAATTATACTCTCTTATGCTCATGGACCTAAGGTCCATCTCATCCCTTATTCCATCTTTACTCACTCAAGTCCATACTACTTGTTATATTATATCTTGATTAAATATTAGCACACGTTTCCCCAAACATTAATCCTTTATTTATTATTATAAAATTTAGGATGTTACAATTTCCTTTATTAATATTATCGAAAGTAGAATGTTACATATAATGAATACAACCTAAAGAGATTATAAGATAACATATTTGCGTCAATAAAATTGTATAATAAATTATTGATAATGAGAACATTCCTTTATAATGTTTGCAATATTGGATGATTGTATAATAAATTATCGATAATCATTATTTCATAAAACTGTATAATAAATGATCGATAATTATCAACAAATTTAACATATATATCTTACCAATAAAATAAGTCAAAAATTAAAATGATTATCAACTTTTGTAACCGATGTTTCAAATTTTAACCCTAATTTTTAGCCCTTTCCCTCCCTCTAAATTTATTTATGCATTTGTGAAATACCACTACATATTACGGAGACTAAATTATCGATAATAACTAAACATTCCATAAATTTTAAACTTTTAAATTAACCATTAAGATTGATAATATACTAAATATACCATGATTAAAATTTCATTATTTCAAAAAATATTTTTAAATTTGAATTTTAAAATTTAGAATAACTTAAATATTTTTAAAATCTTGTCAAACATTCTATAATTAACCTCTTAAATATAAAACAACATGAATATTCCCCATCTTATAACGTAAGTTTTAGTTTAATTGACATTAGTAAACATTTTTTTAATATATATGCTTAATCAACTGAATTTTCTATTGAATCAAATATTTGGAGATTCAAAATTGAAAATACAGTACAACATAAATTTAATTTTTTTTAAATATTTGTTTATACCTTCCATAATTAATCTCTTCAAATTTAAAATAACTTGAATATTCTCTAATTTTGAAATCCCTAATTATATGGTGTAAATAAATTATTTAAAAATCCATGTTTTTATTAGTATTATTTAATTGATTAATTGATATTTAATTCATAGGATTTAATATAAAACAACCTAATCAGTCATTTTGGATTTAATTCTATCATAGTTGGCTCTAATTTTTAGATTTATAAGATTTGACCGATTGACTAATTGAAAATATAACCAATGGAGTGTAACTTGAAATCCGTAATCAATTGCAAGCAAATTTGTCTATATTAGAAATTAAATCAACCATATGATCACACACACACACACACACACACAAACACACACACATATATATATATATATATATATATAACATCATATCATGTAAACACGGATTTTGAAATATGGTGTAGATTTAAACATATAAATTTAAATTATATTGTAATTACAATATAATTTAAAAACATTATATTCAACCATATCTAAATTTCAAAATCCCTAATTTTATTATTTTAATTAATTACATTTATACTTTCCTTCATTACTCATCTTTCAAAATTCATACATGTACTTCTTATGAAAAAATACTCCTTCACACAATTATTCTTACACCATCACACCGGATTTAGCAAAATTGAATTTGTTTGTTTGTAAGGTATATTATTTTGGTCGTGCTTATATAACTCATTTTGTTGCTTAGTTGTTCGGTTTAAAGTATAATTGTTCAAAAATTAATTGTTTGTTTATTTTAAATTTTTCACCACCAGGAAGATGGAGCTTACAAACATTACAATGTTGAACCAATTAGATGTGTTTAACAACGACTGTGTCCTCAAGGTTCGTATTTTGAAACTATGGTGTCTCAAGGACAATAACAACCCCGGAGAAGATTGGTCGATAGAGATGATTTTGCAAGACAAAATGGTAATGTTACATAAAAATAAATAGCTTACCATAATCCGGAATTTTACTTTTATTCCAAATTACACATTCAAACATTTTAGTATATTATTCACACAATTTTGTACTAATTATTAGATGGTGAATGTTTTTATGTTTATTGGTTAGGTTTTTCACCGATTTTGTACAAATACACATTTATATGTTTTTCCGGCAAGGTTATATCGTTTTCCGGTAAGGTTTACATTTGTTCATATAATTCAAATCTTCCATAATTTTTAATTTATTTATTATGTGATATTAATATTAAGACAAAATGGCAAAATACGTCTTTTATGTTTGCACTATTTTTCAATGGACGTCCTTTGGCAAACTTAATGACAGAAAACATACTTTATATTTGAAAACTCTATCACGTTTTTTTCTTTAACCTAACCCAGTTAAGTATTTTCGTTAAACCTGGTCATGTGCAAGGCACATGAGGGTATTTTTGTAACTTTTTATTAAATAATATTTAGACCCGCATTCAGACCTTCTCTCTCTCTCTCTCTCTCTCTCTCTCTCTCTCTCTCTCTCTCTCTCTCTTATCCCAAAAATCAATCAATGGCTCAGAAGAGGGAGATAGAAGAAACCAAGCTCAAGGTTACAGAAAACCTAACCTTATGCTCACCGTCAATCTAAGCAGTTAGTGCGGAAAAATATAGGAAATAGGTCAAGGATCGATATCAGAGATATCGGTTATCGCAGTGAGATATCGGTGGGACATCGTTAATTTTAATATCATATAAAATTCATATATATAGCAAGTTAACAATAATAATTCAGTATAGTCTCCTACCATGAACAAATTAACATTTTGCAAATTGCAAAACACTAACAATCATAGCAATGCAAGAATTGATTAAGACTTGAAACACTAACATTGACCAATAAAAGATGATAATTAAGACTTAAAACACTAATATTGAGAGTATCGGTGATATATCAGTCAAATATTAGTCCACTATCGGTCAAATATCGGTCAATATCATTGATATTATCGGTACCGATATTCTGATTTATATATCACCAAGGACCGATAACCGATATATCACTGATATATAGGTGATATATCGGCGATATCGACTGCATAGCCGTCAATCTCCGTCACTGGCCGTATATCCGATCTCAAATCCGCCGTTACCGTTGACTTTCATCCTAACTCCGCCGTCGTGCCGGAAACCGAAATCGAAACCTCAGATCCGTCCAGAAAATGACGGTTTGAGTCGATAAATACGAGCGCGTGTGCCAGTCCTAAGCGGCGCGTGGTGAGTCAATGCTTAAGTTGCAAACGGAAGGTCGGATTGATTGTATTGAGGTTTCGTTGCGGCGACATGTTCTGCTCTGAGCACCGTTACTCTGATCGACACGATAGCAGCTACGACTACAAAGCCACCGGACGTGAGGCGATTGCGCGGGAGAAAGTGATGGTGCTGGGGGTATCATGTGGTGGCTGGTGGTGGTTGGTTGGTGACGATGGTAAGTGTGACGTTGGAGAGGGAGAGAGAGAAGGTCTGAATGTGGTTCTAAATGTTATTTAATAAAAAGTTACAAAAATACCCTCATGTGCCTTGCACTTGACCAGGTTTAATGAAAATACTTAACTGGGTTAGGGTCAAAGAAAAAACGTGATAGAGTTTTAAAATATAAAGAATGCTTTCTGTCATTAAGTTTGTCAAAGGACGTCCATTAGAAACCGTGCAAACATAAATGACGACTTTTACCATTTTGTCTAATATTAATATTTAATTTTATCATTTCAGTTTATTGTCTCCAACTTGATATAATGGATTGAGGATTTGTTGACAAGATGTCTTATTTTTTGTTTAATGTTAATGTATATTTTTGTTATTATTCATGTAGTTATTTATTTTTCACAATTTATGTAATTTAATTGATTATTATATAATCCGAAAATGAAATTTAACTGATCATTAATTGACATTAAATTAGTTATAGTAAGATAATCAATCTTATATTGTTGTTGGTCAAATTCCAATTAAATCACTAATTTCAACGCAATTTAAAACATTTTTATATTTTCCAATATTATCGTATTTAATATTTTAAAATAATACACATTCAATATGACATTTTAGAAACCGATTTTTACCATTCAAATTCGGATTTTCACTATTTATGTGAAGTTTACAAAAATGTGTTATATAGTTTGACTTTCACCGATTATTCAAAAACCAAAATTTAACGAATTTGACCATTTCATAAATTTTCAATAATAATGCCAACCATTTCTAAATATTTCAAGTTATTATGATTTTAATTTCAATTTCAACTAAATCTATTAATATATTTATTCCTAAACATCAAAAATAAAATATATAATAAAATGTACATTTATTTAATTCGATTTTTATGTAATACCTTTTATTTATGGTTAACATTCATAACATATTTAAACGTTTATTATATTTGACCATTTTTAGTTATGTCTAAATTTTAAGATTCATACCTTTAGTAAAACCCACATATTTTCTATAACCGGTTAAATACAAAATTTTACAAATTAAATACAAAGTTTTACAAATTGAATGTCAAAATTAATGTATAAAATAAACCCTTAATTTAATATTACAAAAATAAAAAAAAATCATTTTTTTACATATTATTGTCAATAGTTGACTAATTAACGAATTTGATATTAAATGTAATTATGTCGAAATTATTTATACAATACAACAGTACTAAATATTTTTTTGAACTTTACTAAAATAATAATTTTTTTATTCTTAAAAGTGAACTTTTGCATTGGATTTCATAGATCTAAAAAAATGTTATTGAATGTTTCTTATACAAAAGTTAAAATAAAAGTTCTTTTATAACAATTTGTATATATATATATATTGATTACAGTTTTTATATAATTATATGTTTTTGTTAATATACAAAGAATGTATTTTTTCTTCATTTCAAATCTTATTAACAAACACTGCAATTATAATTTGTCAAATTTTAGCAATATAATTTATTTGTAGTCGGATCTCAAACTCAGCAAACATTATCTGACCAATTCTCATCGACATTTAAAAGATTTTGATACTTTCCAATCTTAGAAAAGTTTACATTTTTTTATTTGACAATTTTATAATTATGTCTAAATGTCAAGATGCATATGCCTAAAAATAGCATCAATTGACTTCCTGAATTTATGTACCTTAAGCATTTTGTTATTCCATAATTATTATTGAATAATAAGATAAAATCCATTATTGTTAGAGTCAAAAATCAATCTTCGTCTTATATCAATAATAATCGTATTACCAAAATTATCGTTATATTAAATGCAATTACTTAAAAAATTGATTCGTGTTAATTAATTATTTATTTAGTAATTGTTACACTTTTAATTATGGTTTCAAAATATATCAATACCTTATTCCTAACTAGAAATAAAAATTATTTTTAACTTTCAACTTATATTCGTTTAAATAAAATTAGTTACAAAGTTTCTTTAATAGTCATCATCCATATTCATATACATCACTCTACGAATTTATGTTATAATTTGTATTCTAATCACTATTTTTATTGTACAAAACGATAATACTTTTTTGAACTAATATAAGTTTTGACTTCAAATCAATTGTTAAGTTGACAAACAATAATTTACATTAAATCTTATATTTTTAAACACCTAAAAGTAATGCATAAAATGATTTTAACATAATTATAAAACAAATAGTAGTTGCTAAAAATAAAACATGTTTTCTCCTTAATTTATACATTTTACTTTGTAAAATAACCATTAGTGAACATTGAATGGTTTCTTAGTTTATTCATATAATTCCCACAATGAAAAAATAATTTTTAATTATTTCTATGTTTAAGTTTTAACAAAATTAAATTTCTATTTTCATCACCACCAAATTAGAATGTACAAAATATGACGAAATGTTTAATCTCCCGAGTATATGCAATTTGTCTAAATGGGTAAAAAAATACAGCTACAAAGAAAACGGGTGAAACGGATACACACTGAAAGAAGCATAAAAGATAAAGAGAACAATCTATTAAAACAATATTAGATTATTATTATTATTAATATTATTATTATTATTATTATTATATGTATTGAATAATTATTAAAATAATTTATCCACAAAGAAGTTATGAAAAAATGGATGAGAAAGCTTAGCCCAATTTCTTTAATGATATATATTAGGAATAAACTATATGTCAACTATACTTGAATGAAAATTAATATGCTATTGAATATTGATTAAGACTTTATTTTGATAATCAATTAATTATAATATTATGAAATACTAAATTTAGGTTTTAGATTATCATAACAGTTTGTTCTATAACATAATTTTAAAATATACTTATAAAAAGAAATGTCTTAGATATTGTTGATCTTTTAACATTGATGTGCAACAAATAATTAAATTGATGTGTAACTAAACACGGATACTATCTTAGAGTAATAAAATTATGGTTATTGATGTGTAATAAATGTCTTAGATAAAGTTCATCTTTTGGATCAACATTGAGATAAAAGTTTTGTTGAATCAAAATTGTAAAATTGTTTTGCTGATTTGGAGACTAATTTCTTTGTTTGCTTATTATTTTACTCATGATATAAGTTATAAATTTTTTAATTCTTCATTTATCTTTGTTAGTCTTTGTATGTTTTTGTATTTGATTCAAATAGGTTATGATGTCTTATACTTCATGTAAAATTATCATTTATTTATAAATAAAACATTTGCATTTCATTATTTATCTGATTGATTTTGTATATCCAGCATTATTGGAAAATTTTAATGATATTTCATATTTTCAAAAAATGGCCATACTTGCATCTTTAAATGAGGTTGTCCAAGACATTAATGACAGATTTTTGTCTTTATTTCCTGGAGAAGAAGTTGAATATCTCAGTTCTGATAGTATAGACAATTCTGATAGTGTTGGTCCTGGTTTCGATCCAGCATTACACTCACTTGATTTTCTAAATGGTTTAAAGATGTATGGTATGCCTAATCATATATTAGTTCTAAAAGTTGGTGTGCCAATAATGCTACTAAGAAATATTGATTAGAAGAACAGTTTATGCAACTGAACGAGATTACAAGTAATTAACTTGGGGAGGCGTTTTATCTAAGTAAAGGTTATTTCTGGTACTAACATTGGCTTTCGCACTTATATAACTCGTAGTGGCCTAACTCATTCAGATAAGAAACTACCATTGAAATTGAAATGAATACGGTTTCCTGTTGCGGTTTATTTTGCAATGACCATTAACAAAAGTCAAGGCCAAT
Source organism: Bidens hawaiensis (assembly GCF_021521415.1). NCBI lineage: Eukaryota > Viridiplantae > Streptophyta > Magnoliopsida > Asterales > Asteraceae > Bidens > Bidens hawaiensis. The sequence goes on along the minus strand of NW_027498463.1, from coordinate 81,266 downwards.
CACTAGCAAGATTTGGCATATACCAGCGAGAACCGGTGTTTACACATGGTCAACTTTATGTGGCTTTATCACGAGTGAATAGTAGAGACGATGTTAAAATGCTTATATTAGACAAGGAAGGTAAAGTTACAAATAAAACTACAAATGTGGTTTATAAGAAACTATTTAATAATTTATGAAATTCTCATTTTGAAATTTTAATTATCTATCTAATAATTGTAAAATGGATGTTATTTTGTTGAAATTTATGTTTAATAATCTTTTATTTTGTTATCGGAATTATTAAGAATTATATATGTACCCCGTTACCGGTTCCCTACTTTAGACGTTGGATTACTCATAAACGCAGTTCAAAAGATCAGATTTAATTAAAACCTTCGCGGAATAATATAAAACATAAATCATTCGTTAAAAATATCCATAATTTTGTCTTTTAAACATAACATAAAATATAACATTCAAAACATCATGACAATCTTCAGATGCCAGCCTCTCCAATCCTGCCATGTGTCAATCTCAAACCAGCTGCCTCAATCTGTTAACCTGCGTGCATACTAAAAGTCAGCTACACTGAGTGAGTTCTAGTTAATCACATAACTTACTTTACATACACATATACCTTCCCGAAGGTACGCATTACATATATAATCTGTACTTCATTCATCCATACACATTTATAGCTAACCTTACGTTATAAAGGGCATTTCACCCTACATACCTCGGATATTATTAGGGTCCGGTACCCTCCATCCTCGGATATTATTAGGGTCCGGTCTCCCTTCATCCTCAGATATTATTAAGGTCCGGTCACCCTCCACCCTCGGATATTATTAGGGTCCGGTCACCCTCCATCCTCGGATATTATTAGGGTCCGGTCACCCTTTCTTCCATACCTTCATACCATACCTTTCTATATACATAATTGTAAGTTTCATACATACATACATCATTCATTCTTCATATACAACAATTTTATCATCAAACCTTTACCTGGCAGTACATGCAATATCCGAAGATCGTTCATGTACCGACAAGCAGTCAATCATACCTTTCACATAAAAAAAATACGCCATACACTTATCACTTAGGATAAGTGTATTAACTAATCACATCGAGTATGCACACAGCCCCGAAAACATAACAAGGGATGGGGCTAGAAACTCACCTGAACTCGGTTACGTTCACCGTTAATCGTTATTCCCTTCTTGAGCTGTGCACGACTAACTGTATAACAATTATACGTATCAGTAGACTATCACTACACATATCGTCTTTCTAGTTTAATTATTACCCTCAACGAACGGGGTTCCGGGGGCAGCGCCCCTGGCAACGGGGTTCTAGGGGTGGCAGCCCCTAGCGGGGTCCAAGGGGCAGAGCCCCTGGCTGGGGTTAAGCCGCCAGGTCGGCTTGGAAAAATTTTATTTTCTTTAACTGTCTTAACGTATTTTCCATTAGGATTTTAAATTATCATTTTAACTCTCCTGTATTCGCAAGCGGTCATAAATGTAAGCGAACATACGTGCAAGCGAACTTAACTTAAGCGTACTTAACTTAAGCAAACTTAACTTAAGCGAACTTAACTTAAGAGAACTTAACAAATAGCGAACTTAACCAGTAGCGAACTTATACGTTAAGCGAACATGTCAGTGGGCGAACTTAACTGGCGAACTTGCTTGTAGCGAAGTTATCTATGGGCGAACTTGCTTACAGCGAAGTTGTCCAGCGACGGGATGATTTTCATCAATCTTAACAAGTATCTTGCGATTTTTGTTATGGCTCGACATCACCCACTATCGTTTCTTAACCGTTTTCGTTCATATATAACCCGTACATACTCTAAAGCTTGGACCTTTAAGCTTAAAAATGTTCGATATGAGGTTTAAGGGTTCATTTAATCGAGCCGCACAGGTTATGGGTTCATTAGCTTCGTTTTAGCTTCAAGTTTACAACTTTACATTTCATTTATACCCGATCTATTCTCGTTCTAAATTTCAAGGCTAAACGCTTATGAAAACGTAAACTTTAAAAGGGTCAAGAACATACCTTTAGTGCTCGTTTGGATCTCGTTTAACTTTTTTATGAACTCCAGATCTTGTATATAGCTCGTGTAATAAAGATCTAATACAAGCTAACGTCCGTTTGGTCTCAAATCTCTCTCGTCACTCTCGGCCGTATATATGGTGTAGGTGTGTGTGTTTTTTAGTGTGTGTAGGCAATTATGGAAAGATGGAATGAGAGTTAGGGTTTTAGGATGGTTTAAGGGGGTATTTATATCCCTTAAAGCTCATGGACCTAAGGTCCATTACCCATTAATCCACCATAATTAATCCAAGTCCATGACCTTTTCCTTGTTAGTATTAATTACTTATTTAGGCCCAATAACTAAACGCGACTTTCTTTTATTAAATATGAAAATTTAGGATGTTACAATATATCATGTTGTAGTCTCCACAAGTATATATAAAATTATGTTTTCCACTTTCATATTACGGTAGATGTTACATGATTTATATTTTTCCACCTGTAACATCAGGGAAATTTTGGGCCAAAAATGACAAGTTTCCAAAGTATAGGGATCAATTATGCCAACTTCCAAACTCCAAGGGCTAAAATGTAAAATCTGTTTTCTTGTCTGATCGTGATACGCGACCGGTCAGTGAATGATCCCATCGCGTACCGCGATGGGGCTTGGTCAAACTTTCTAGAAGACGTCAACGGCGATACGTGATCGCCGTTGAGCCTACGTCATCGCGTACCGCGATGACGTGGCCTGACACGCCTGACACTTTTTCACCACGTGTCCACACATGGCACACCGGCAACACGTTGCACGACGCCCGCCACGTGTCAACACGTGGCACACCGTCTGCCACGTGGAGACAAGTGGCAGACCTACTGGGTGACTCACCTGGGCTACGTCGCGGTACGCGACAGGTGCCTAGGGACCGGGCTCAATACGCGATGGGACACCAGACATTGCCTATAAATAGCAGCCTCAGGTCTTCATAACTTCACACCAAATCCAACATACCTCTCTCTCTCTAAACATCTCTCTAAGCCTCGAAATTCGTACCAACGATCCACCTAGAAAACCGTGCTCCGAATCCTCAAAAAACGTGTCATACCTCGATATTCGCACCACTCCCCGACGACGTTCCAAACAAGAATGTGGTGCTGCTTTTACATTCCGACGATCATCTCGAAGTGCGTGCCGAGAAGATTGGGTGTCTTGATTTGCGTGCCGAAGTGAAGTGGCGATCAAAGCAACTGTTGAATGGACTAAGCGGCGTAGAAGTGCTCTCATATAGGGAATTATAACCGAGGAAAGGTAAGGCTTACTACCCGACTAAAATAATAATAAAATATTATAAAGGCTGAATGTCCTAAGTCGGAATTATACTCGATGCTTGTGAAAAAGAAATTATACAACAAAGAAAAGAAAAGAAAGAAATATAAAAGTGTAGGTATATATATATGTGTGTGATTATATATATATATATATATATAATTCTTTGTTGTGAATATTATTTAAGTAATAAGGGTATTCTTAAATAATAAAAGAAAAAGAATACGTTTCTTAGAAAAGAAGAAACGTCGGGTTTTTATAATAAACTAAAGGTTTATAAATATTGCTTTTAAAACTAAAGGTTTTAAAGTAAAAGATTACTAAACTAAAGGTTCATCGAGATAAATAAGACTAAAGGTGTTAAGCCGGATTGTATATCTGACTAATAAAAGTTATACTCGTACTATAGGTGCGAGATAGCAAGAAAGAGAACGCAAGGACGGTGTTGGAAACCGATCCCGATCAAAGGTGAATAGGCCCCACTTTTACAAACTTGTTTTCAAATAAATAAACGTGTTATGTGTAAAACTTTACATGAGACTAAGTGTCTCTAAAAACATTATGAATAAGAGTAAAAGCCTAGCCCTCAGGCTGTAGTATACGTTTGTCTGGATCCTTACATATGTGGTAAAATGCGGTGGGCACATCGCACCACGCCTGGTCACGACCTCCAGCCACGATGGGCCGAACCAAAGTATGTTCGAGTGAGAATGACCTTGTCTATATTTATGGTACCTAAGTACGTTGAGACGCTGCGGTGTCTTGCTGGGGTGACCTAGGTAGAGGCTCGAGTTTATAATGATATTGTTTTAACATTGTTATTCCTAAGCCAAGATGGGCCGAGGCATGCGTAACCCTCGAGGGGTAACAAAGTAAAAGAAAATGTTTTTGCGTCAACATATTCACCAGCATTCGTTGCTGACGTATTTTTATAACATTTTGCAGGTAATCAAGATTAGAGCTTAAAGGACGAAGGCTCAAGAATCCGATGGCTCGGATAATTTTTGTTAAACTTAATTATGAATTAAAAGGTGGTTTTGTAAAACGTATAAACAAGTAAAACTAAACGAGACTTTCGTCTCGTCTTTTGTAATGTAAATATTTTACAACTTTAAATCTACATGTTTATTAAAGTCTTCCGCTAATAATTTGTAACTCTGATTTATTTACAAATGCGGTACCAACTATCGAGTCACACGCCTAGGCCCAAGTTGGGGGTGTGACAGGTTGGTATCAGAGCCATCGATCTTAGCGAATTGGTTATCATAAAACAATACCCAAGCTTCGATCCAAGCATAGGAAATATTTTATGTGTTTATTTGACTAGGGATAAGATTGGTTGGTAACCTCTTCTTTCCCTCTCTACATTCTAAACCACCCAAAGATGTCTTATGAGAAATTAATGGAGTATTATGATCGTGAAGCAAGAAGAGCAAGAAAATACTACAAATTCCCAAAAGACGACATGGATGAAGACTACTTTTAGGCCTTATTTAGCCGCGACCAATACATTGAACGTCCCAAACCGATATACTTCCCCAGGACTGAGCAATGCCCAATTAAATTACCCGATAGTCCGCCACCACCAAGAATCGAACCCTCAAGACACTCGAGCTATCATTCACCCACAATGCCTATATATTATCCATCCGAAATACCGACGTATCATCCAACGGAAATCCCTACCTACCAACCATATGAGGTTCTTCAATACTTTCCCACCGGATATTTCCCAAATGCACATCTATCCTATGCCTTCCTTTCAAACCGACCCGTAAAAGAAGAACCAAGATCCCCATCCTCTGACTGGATGCAGTGCCACTCTGACCCACGAAGATGGATTACTGGAAGCTCCACCATGAACGAAGTCCAATCACAACCCAACAATGGCGAAGGATCATCCCGCAAACCAAGAATGAGGTTGACGATGCCTTACGAGAGTTTCAAGATGCCCACAATGATCAAAGAAACCACTCAGTATATGGAAGAAGAGGAAGAGCCTATGGAGGAAGAAGAGGAGGATCCCGAAGAGGAGGATCCTGTAGAGGAATTTGAACCGGAAGAAGAGCAACCCGAAAACCCTAACGAGATATCAATGAGTGGATCACTCACTTCCCACGACCCAAGTTATGGTTCCGTCGACCCGTATGTTCAATATCTGGAGCAACTAAAGAACCAGGCTTCGTCAAGCTTCCCGCCATTTCAAGGAAGGATTCCTTTAATTCAAGAACAAGCTGATGAGATTCGCGAGCAAAATCAAGCCGCCAAGACATACCTCTACCTTGCATCTGATCAGACTTACGTCCCGTATCCTGAACCGAGAAACCATTTCGAGATGGTGACGCTAGGTTACCGTGACCCACTGCCACAATATGGATACCCCGACGTTATTCCGCAGTCTTATGAAGAACACCTGGATCGCGCGTTGCACGAGACTGATGACTGGAGGAAGTAGGTAGATGAAGAAGGGAAAAGAAGAAGAAGATATGAGAGAAGCTCCTTCACAAATGCAACAAACTGACGAGGGTTGTTAAGAAGTTTCTGAAGGACTGAGATGATGGTGGTGATGACGTGTTTCAAGAGACGAAGTGCATGTGTGTAATCTAGTTTATGTATAATATGTTAAGTAATGTATGGATAAGAATATATATACATCGACTATGAATGTATATATATGGTGTTGTAATAATCCTTGTCTATACCTTGTATGGTATATACAAATGATGAAATAAAATGTGTGTTTAATAAAGAACATTCTTTAAATTTCAGATATAAAAGAATAAAAAGAAAAAGATAATATGTCTCAACTAAGTAATAACTTTGAGGCTTTCCGAAAGGAAACCGAAAAACAAAAAGAAAAAGGAAAGGGACCCGAAAAAGAACAAGAATATCCAATTCCCGAAAAATTTTTGGATCGAATTCAAAAGATGATTAAAGACGCGGTTAGGGAAGAATCCATGGCTAGATCTCAATCTAGACAAAAAAACATTCTCACTCGGCTAATCCTTCCCAAAAATCTGTTTCCAAACCCCGCTCTAGACCTTCTCGTATGGAAGAGAGTGTACATGAATCGAACGCTGATGGTGGGGTCCATCAAGAATTTAAAAGGCTTAAGATTGGTGGGTGTTCTTTCAAAGACTTTAAATACTATGGGCCAAAAGAATTCCACGGCGATAAGGGAGCCATCGCGACTGTAAGATGGCTTGAAGAGATGGAGAAAATTGTAATCACTAGCAAGTGTTCGGAATAAGAGAATATTCAATACTCTGCCCTGATGTTTAGAGGCGAGGCCTTAGAATGGTGGAATACTTTGATCTTGAGTAGAGGAAGGGAGGTTATGTACAACATGTCATGGAGCGAATTCAAGGAGTTGATATTGTCAAAATTCTGTCCGATGCATGAAACGGACCAAATCCAAACCAAGTTCCTATCTCACAAGGTTGTCGGAACAAACCTTCGTGAGTATAATACCAAATTTCACGAATACTGCCGCTTGGTGCCCCAGCTGGTTACCCCAGAATCCAGCAAAGTTACACGCTATATATGGGGACTACCACGGGAAATTCGTGACATGGTAAGGTCGCACTTGCCTCAAACCGCCGACTCCGCGATGGAGTTGGCTGGATACTTAATGGGCGGAATGATCCGCAACAGAGAAGAAGATAAGAGGGTCGTGACGACGCAAGATACGAAGAAGGAAGGAAATACCCGTTTTAAGTGTAAGGGAGTCGACCAACGAAGGTCTGGCTTCAACTCCGGCATCCCACAATGCAAAACTTGCAAGAAATACCATAGGGGTCGATGCCATCTAACTCCCCGTCCTTGTGAGTCATGTCACAAACTCGGCCACGCCACGGCCGATTGTTGGAAGAAGAAGATGACTTGCTATAATTGCAAGGAGATGGGACATCTTAGCTTTGAATGCCCCAAGAATAAACCTGCGGTTGGTGGTGCGGGTGGTAGTGGTCAGAAGAGTGAGCCCAAGAAGGGCAATGCAAGAGTGTTTGTCCTTGATACGAAGAAAGCGGTCGACACACCGGAAACCATTACCGGTACGTTTCTTGTTAACAATGTCTATGCTAGAGTCTTGTTTGATTCAGGAGCCAATTTAAGTTTTATAGATTATAAGTTTTGTAGTCTATTAAAAGAACCCTTAATCAAACTTAATAAAACTCTAAGCGTCGAGACCGCTAGTGGTGAAATTGTTAAAATCTCCGAAGCTTTAGAAAACGGAAAAATCTTATTAGCCGGTTACGTTTTACCCATCCAATTGCTACCTATGACTCTTGCTGGTTTTGATGTTGTGTTGGGTATGGATTGGTTATCCGACAACCATGCCCGTATCCTTTTCAATAGCAAGACCATTGAACTCCAATCCCCTGACAAACGTACCATACGAATCGAAGGGGATAAAGACGATGGCCAAGTTAGCCTAATCTCAATGATAAAGGCTAACAAATGTTTAAATCAAGGATGCTTAACATTCATGGCCTACGTCACCGAAGAATCTAAACCTAAAGAAATCAAAGACGTTCCTATAGTTTCCGATTTTGCCGATGTCTTTCCTGATGAACTTCCAGGCATTCCTCCCGATCGTGAAGTAGAATTTAGAATCGATCTCATTCTCGGCACTGCCCCGATCGCCAAAGCTCCATATTGCCTCGCACCAACCAAGATGAAAGAATTGAAGAAAAAACTTGACGAGCTTCTCGAGAAAGGATTTATCCGACCAAGTTCATCGCCATGGGGAGCGCCGATACTTTTTGTCAAGAAGAAGGATGGATCCATGCGAATGTGTATCGATTACCGAGCTCTCAACAAGGTTACCATCAAGAACCGATATCCACTCCCTCGAATCGACGATCTCTTTGACCAACTCCAAGGTGCTAGCTTCTTTTCCAAGATCGATCACCTCTCCGGCTATCACCAACTTAAGGTTCAATCCGAAGAAATTCCAAAGACCGCGTTTCGAACAAGGTACGACGATTATGAGTTCACCGTTATGCCATTTGGACTTACTAATGCGCCAGCTGCGTTCATGGATATGATGAACCATATTTGTAAGCCTTATTTAGATAAATTTGTGATCGTATTCATCGACGACATATTAATTTATTCTAAGTCTAAGGCCGATCATGAGAATCACCATCGAACGTTACTTGAAATTCTTAGAACTGAGAAATTGTACACCAAGTTCTCGAAATGCGAGTTCTGGTTGCACGAGGTGCAATTTCTTGGTCACATCATCAACGTTAATGGAATTCAAGTAGACCTCGCTAAGATTGAAGCTATCTCTTAGTGGGAGATCCCAAAGTCGCCAACCGAGATTCGAAGCTTCTTGGGATTGGCCGGAAATTATCGAAGGTTCATTGAAATTTTTCTCGAATCGCTGTTCCTCTAACCTCCTTGACCCGAAAGAACATCAAATACGAATGGGGAACAAATCAACAAGAGGCGTTCGATATACTTAAACAAAATCTTACCCAAGCTCCTATACTGGCCTTGCCAGAAGGTATTGAAGATTTCGTTGTTTTTTGCGATGCATCTCATTCTGGCTTGGGATGTGTATTAATGCAACGAAAGAAGGTAATCGCTTACGCCTGTCGTCAATTGAAAGTACACGAAAAGAACTATACGACTCACGATCTAGAGTTAGGCGCCATAATTTTCGCACTTAAAATATGGAGGCACTATATCTTTGGAGTAAGATTTACCATGTACACTGATCATGAGAGTTTAAAGCATATCTTTGATCAAAAGGAGCTCAACATGCGCCAACGACGCTGGATGGAGACTCTTAACGACTATGACTACGAGATAGTTTATAATGAAGATAAAGCCAACGTTGTGGCCGATGCCTTGAGTCGTAAAGAACACGAAAAGCCAAAAAGAGTCCGAGCGTTAAGGCTAGAACTTCAAATCGATCTTGTTGACCAAATTAAATCCGCTCAAACTCAAGCGATCAAAGAGAACCAAATCTCAGACGAAAAACGAAATGGCACCATTGACTCGCTAGTCAAGGGTGATGATGGTATCCTTAGACTTGGCAATAGGATTTGGGTACCAATCGTTGGAGGGTTACGTGAGAAAATCTTGAACGAAGCCCATAAGTCTAAATATACGATGCATCACGGGAGTGACAAAATGTATCATAACCTTAAAGCGAACTATTGGTGGAATGGGATGAAGAGAGATGTCGCTTCGCATGTGGCGAAATGTTTGACGTGTTTGAAAGTCAAGGCTGAACACCAAAAGCCTTCGGGATTGCTTCAGCAACCCGAACTTCCGGTATGGAAGTGGGAGTTGATTACTACGGATTTCATTACCAAACTCCCGAAGACAACTCGACAACACAATGCTATTTGGGTGATTGTGGATCGATTGACGAAGTCCACACATTTCATACTCAATGGACAAATTAGCTCGTATCTATGTAAACAACATTGTGGCTTTACACGGAGTGCCACTGTCCATTATTTCTGATCGAGACAGTCGTTTCACGTCTCACTTCTGGAAAAGCTTCCAACAAGCGCTAGGTACGAAGTTAAACCTTAGCACTGCCTATCATCCACAAACTGATGGGCAAAGCGAAAGGACGATTCAAACGTTGGAAGACATGATCCGAGCTTGCGTGATAGACTTAGGTGGAAGTTGGGATGACCACTTACCCCTAATGGATTTTCATATAACAATAGTTATCATGCAAGTATTCAAGCCGCACCGTTCGAGGCGTTGTATGGTCGAAAATGTAGAACGCCCGTGTGTTGGTCTGAAACTGGAGATCATCAATTATCCGGACCCAAGATAGACCAAGAAACTACCGACAAAGTTATCCAAATCCGCGAGTGACTTAAGACGGCACGTGACCGCCAAAAGAGTTACGCCGATGTCCGTCGTAAGCCGTTAGAATTCAATGTCGGTGATAAAGTTCTTTTGAAAGTCTCGCCATGGAAAGGCGTAGTTCGCTTCGGCAAGAAAGGAAAGTTAAGCCCTCGATTCATTTGACCCTTCGAGGTACTTGAACGAATTGGTACCGTCACATATCGATTGTGACTACCCGAGGAAATGCAAGGGATACACGATGTATTCCATATCTCGAATCTGCGTAAATGTTTAGCCGATGAATCTCTCTCGATGCCGTTAAAATATGTTGAAATTAATGAGAACTTAAAATTTGTTGAACGCCCAATTCAAATCGAAGATTCAAAATTAAAGAAACTCAAAAGACGAACCTTGAAGATTGTGAAGGTAAAATAGGATTCCCGACGAGGACCCGAGTATACTTGGAAACTCGAGTCCGAAATGAGAAAGAAATACCCCCACTTATTCTCGTAAAGCAATCTCGGGGACGAGATTTATCTCAAGGTGGGGAGGATGTAAAATCTCAGGAATTTTGGGCCAAAAATGACAAGTTTCCAAAGTATAGGGATCAATTCTGCCAACTTCCAAACTCCAAGGGCTAAAATGAAAAATCTGTTTTCTTGTCTGATCGTGATACGCGACCGGTCAGTGAATGATCACATCGCGTACCGCGATGGGGCTTGGTCAAACTTTCTAGAAGACGTCAATGGCGATACGCGATCGCCGTTGAGCCTACGTCATCGTACCGCGATGACGTGGCCTGACACGCCTGACACTTTTTCACCACGTGTCCACACGTGGCACACCGATCGCCACGTGTCCCGACACGTGGAAACACGTGGCACGACGCCCACCACGTGTCAACACGTGGCACACCGTCTGCCACGTGGAGACACGTGGCAGACCTACTAGGTAACTCACCTGGGCTACGTCGCGGTACGCGACGGGTGCCCAGGGACACTAGACATTTCCTATAAATAGCAGCCTCGGGTCTTCATAACTTCACAACAAATCTAGCATACCTCTCTCTCTCTCTAAACATCTCTCTAACCCTTGAAATTCGTGCCAACGATCCACCTCGAAAACCGTGCTCCGAATCCTCGAAAAATGTGCCATACCTCGATATTCGTACCACTCCCCGACGACGTTCCAAACAAGAAGGTGGTGCTGCTTTTACATCCCGACGATCATCTCGAAGTACATGCCGAGAAAATTGGGTGTCTTGATTTGCGTGCCGAAGTGAAGTGGCGATCAAAGCAAGAGTTGAAAGGACTAAGCGGCGTAGAAGTGCTGCTCGAGTATCTAGGGAATTATAAGCCGAGGAAAGGTAAGGCTTACTACCCGACTAAAATAATAATAAAATATTATAAAGGCTTATTGTCCTAAGTTGGAATTATACTCCATGCTTATGAAAAAGAAATTATACAACAAAGAAAAGAAAAGAAAGAAATATAAAAGTGTAGGTATATATATATGTGTGTGATATATATATATATATATATATATATATATATATATATATATAATTGTTTGTTGTGAATATTATTTATGTAATAAGAGTATTCTTAAACAATAAAAGAAAAAGAATACGTTTCTTAGAAAATAAGAAACGTCGGGTTTTTATAATAAACTAAAGGTTTATAAATATTGCTTTTAAAACTAAAGGTTTTAAAGTAAAAGATTATTGAACTAAAGGTTCATCGAGATAAATAAGACTAAAGGTCTTAAGCCGGATTGTATATCCGATTAATATAAGTTATACTCGTATTATAGGTGCGAGATAGCAAGAAAGAGAACGCAAGGACGGTGTTGGAAACCGATCCCGATCAAAGGTGAATACGCCCCACTTTTACAAACTTGTTTTCAAATAAATAAACGTGTTATGTGTAAAACTTTACATGAGACTAAGTGTCTCTAAAAACATTATGAATAAGAGTAAAAGCCTAGCCCTAAGGCTGTAGTATAAGTTTGTCTGGATCCTTACATATGTGGTAAAATGCGGTCACCACGCCTGGTCACGACCTCCAGCCACGATGGGCCGAACCAAAGTATGTTCAAGTGAGTATGACCTTGTGTATATTTATGGTACCTAAGTACGTCGAGACGCTGCGGTGTCTTGCTGGGGTGACCTAGGTAGAGGCTCGAGTTTATAATGATATTGTTTTAACTTTGTTATTCCTAAGCCAAGATGGGCCGAGGCATGCGTAACCCTCGAGGGGTAACAAAGTAAAAGAAAATGTTTTTGCGTCAGCATATTCACCAGCATTCGTTGCTGACGTATTTTTATAACATTTTGTAGGTAATCAAGATTAGAGCTTAAAGGACGAAGGCTCAAGAATCCGATGGCTCGGATAATTTTTGTTAAACTTAATTATGAATTAAAAGGTGGTTATGTAAAACATATAAACAAGTAAATCTAAACGAGACTTTCGTCTCGTCTTTTGTAATGTAAATATTTTACAACTTTAAATCCACATGTTTATTAAAGTCTTCCGCTAATAATTTGTAACTCTGATTTATTTACAAATGTGTTACCAACTATCGAGTCACACGCCTAGGCCCAAGTTGGAGGTGTGACACCACCCGTGGTGCCCAATGGTCAATAACCTAGTATCATATATTTGAATGTGATAGTAATTATTGGGCTTATCAAATAAGTCAAAGATCCATGAAGTAAACAGTCCATCAGCCCACTAATTGGTTTGAGCCGGTGCAATTAGGAGGAAATGGTTTTTATATCGGCAATTTAGAGAGGAGTATATTAATATATTCTGTGGAGAGAAAAAAAGATACGGCCGCAAGAAGAAAAATTCACACAGCCGCAACATTATTATTATTATTTCTTAAAAGGGAGTTCTTGGACAGCTGCAAGAAGCAGAGGAGCAAACGCATTGAGAGAGAAAAAGAAAGCGGTTGTGTGTTCGGGTTCACATCTACTTCAAGTTTGGTTTGATTTTGTTATTTTTATTATGAATTTCATTATTGAACTTATGTATTTTCTGTTTTTGAACATGATTATTGGCTAAACTCTCCTAGTTACCTAGGTTTTGAATATATATTTGTTGACTTTTGGATTGCTTGTCGGTTTATTGGTGACTTGTGTTGGACTAATATTATTGTAATCAACTTTTTGATGTTTAATAAGATGAACATGCATGCTTAATATATATGATTTTTGTTCAATCGTTCCATATGTATCTTTGTGAATGTCTTTCATGTGTAGATGCATATTAGATTACCTATTGTGTGTTCGTAACTAATTTATGGTTTATAGTTGACATAATCCATAGGAACTCTTGTTTGAGGGTTTAGATAAATTAAGTGTTCTACCTATCTTGAGACAGAGAGGTAATTGATAGTTGGGGTTGTGTTATTCATTAGGTGGTTTGAGTTTAGATTACACGAGAGTGAATTTTCTCTTATTGTTTTTTGATTTTTGCTATCCCATGTCTTTTTGAGTATCTTTAGGTTACTCCTTACATCCCTTACACTCCCGAATGTACTGTGATTAGTGATACTGAGAGGTGATCTAGTCATTTGAGTACTTCAATATTGTTGAAGAGACTGAGAGGTAATCTAACCAACCGGTTTGCGTCATACGTCCCTTAGCGTTTCCTTTTAGGTCACACCCAGAGAATGATCAGGGATCCACTAGGTTGCCTATAGGTGTCGTACCTTTAGATCCCGGTTCCATCGCAGTTTCCATAGCCGATAAGCGCCCAAGATTCACAAATAGGATTTCAAGCCTAGGTAACGCTTTTCTCATTATTGTTTTCGTCTAAGTTTTAGAGTTTTAATTTAATTTTCCTAGTTTAATTAAATTTCATTAATTAGTTAATTAATTATTATTTTTAAAGAAAATAAAAATAAAAACCTAAAAATAATCTTATCTTAATTATCAATTAAATTAGCTTTTAAAACTAGTCTCGTTAATTAAATAAGTGTCTCTAGGGTTCGATATTTCTGGTCTTTCCATAGCTATACTACACCCGATAGGTTCACTTACCTGTTGCTAGCGGTTTCGTTTAGGGTATTCTAGGTTTTTATTAGTCGCTGCGCTTGGTCATTATTTGCTAAATTTTTATATACCACTTTACGCGCACATCAACAACTTTTTCATACAACATTTTTTAAAAAAATAATTGACCATAATAACAAGTATTTTTTATCTTTAATATGAATATCATATTGTTATATAAAAATAAAAAAAATTATTGGGTCTTACTATATTGTGTTAATTGGTTTTCCATTGAGTTTTTTAATTGGGATTTTCTATGCATTGCGTCATAGATTTTGGTCATTGTGTTTTTCAATTGGTACTCAGATAAAAAATAAATATTAAAACAAAGATTATGCCATTGTGTCTTTTTGTCGTTATTGTGTCTTTGTACTCAACATTTGTCTTTCTACTTATCATTGTGTTTTAGTCATTGTACTCAACGTTCATTGTGTATTACGTTAAGTCATTGTGTAATGTGTAGTTTCATTGTGTTTTACGTTTTAGGTCATTGTGTAATATCTATTTACCATTGTGTCTTACATTTCAGGTCATTGTGTTATATGTATTCGTTATTGTGTTTTACTTTTTCAGGTTATTGTGTATTGTATTCATCATTGTGTTTTATTCATTAGATAATTTGTTGGTATTTTTCATTATATTTACATATTATTATTGTACAATGCTTTTATTAGTATTTAAAAAAACACAATGACAAATAGAAAGACATACTGACGAAAAAAGACACAATGGTAAGCAAAAAGATACAGTGACGTAATTTTTTATTTTTATATAACAAAATTATACTCGTATTAAAGATAAAATAACCCTTGTTGTTATGATGAATTTAAAAAAAAAAATATTATATGAAAAAATTATAGACATTTTAAAATGATAAAATTAACATGTAACTTGCATGTGTAGAGAGAGAATATGCACTATTACTTTTATAATCTTTTTCTTTTGGTCTTTACTTGACACATGTCACACCTCATTTTTATTGAAATTTGTAGAATAACTCAACTCTAACAAATATACCCGTATAGAAATTAAAATTCACGACCTTTTACTGTTTAAGGTTTTTTTCATTTCAATTTTTGTTTAAACAATAGAACTACACTACTAAATTATAACATCTGTTCAAGTTATTGGTCCAAATAACTAACGGTGTCAGTGTTAGATTCGACATACAACCAAAACATATAAAACTTCACATAATAAATCTGTTAGGAAAAACACATATCATAAGATTTAAGGGACAAACTTATAACAAACTATTTTTTACTTTTTATGTAGTTATATATTGTTTCAATTTATTTACATCTTGCACGACATTCTCAATGGAATCCATACACTTAGGGCAGTCGCCCCAATCGTTACAACACCACGCAAATACTCGGCCTTCGCATACAAATTGGTTTATCAGGTTGACCATTAGCACCTAAATCTCAAGAAAAGGAAAAAAAAACAAAAACTTCATCATTTCACATTTTCTCTATCTCGATCTTTATAAATATTTTAACAAACACTACAATTTATGTCTTATATTCAATTAAATAATTCTCTATTATACTTTTATTATTACTTTTTATCCCTCCTTCACTCATAACAACTTTGAAAAAACATTAAGAAATTATAGAGAGCGAAGACTGTTTTTCCAAATAATCTCATTAACAAAACTTTCTCTCTACTTCACTTATTATTTTTTTTTGCAATATAGAGAATCCACTAACAATAATATTGACGACCTACTGAGAATGCTCTAAATGATAACCACATCGGTTCTTATCGATTTAATTTTTTTTTGCAAAAACCGTAATTTACACACTCACAAACACACACATGTATATATATATATATATATATGTATTTGGTAGGGTTAACGTAAAAAACAATAGTTTCATGAGAAACATAAGAATAGATGTAGTTCCTTGGATCTAGGATCTAGTGGTTGAGATTGTTAGTTTCTAAAAGTTGTATAGTTTTCAATTTACATTGTATAGTGTCCTATTTAGGTGGTGTATTGTATTTTAAAGTCTTCTCACACTTCTCACAAAGTAATTGTTTTTTATTTAAACCCTTTTCTATATATATATATATATATATATATATATACTAGCCAGTTGCCCGCGCGATGCAGCGGTGTATGCGCAAACGCAACCGGTGTTAGTACGTTTGTAGCCTCGCAACGGAAGTGCATAACCCGAAGGTGATATGCACTTAACGTGGCTTCGGGCGTGTAACCAATTCCAATAAGCGCGACACATAATGCCTATACGCGAGCAACCCGGTATGTATTGACAATGTCATCCATGTAACGATGTTTGAACGTGCGTAACTGGTGGCGACAAGCTAGAAGCAAAGATGAAATGTATAGTAATTTCAAAACCCAGTCTGTTTTGACGAACTTCTTCCGACCCGAAAATGTTTTAACCCGAAGCCCGTTTTGACATGAACCCTTTTGATCTAAACTCATCATGACATGAGCTAAATTAACTCTTTTTGTATTAACCTGTTACAACCCTAACCCGTTCCAACACCATTAGCCGATCATGCCCAACCTGTTGTCGGTAATACTGATCACGTAACATGTTAGATTTTTAAAAATTAATAAACTATAGCAATACTATACTCAAATTAAAGAGAACAAAATGGTCGTTTTTATGGTGTAATTTTTTAGAAAAAATATTAACGTGTGAAAAAATTACGGCCGTTAAAAAGCCATGGGGTAGGTGGTAATTAGGGGTAAATGTGTAACTATTTAATATATTAACAAAACTTGATTGAAGTTGAAGGACCATTATTGTATATTATTTTGGAATAAGCAAAGAGTAATTTACCCCTAAATTCTTATAATTATATGCATTCCTACTTGTACTATATGCAACAAGAGTGGTACCTCTTAAAATTTAAGAGGTCCCTCACTCCTATATTATATATATATATATATATATATGGTGGGGTTATAATAAGAAATGAAGTGTGTCTAATAAGTGTAAGAAGTAATCTGGTGCGTTAAATATGTTGATCTGACAGTGAATGTGTAAAGTGTGCTTATTGTGCGATGTGTTTTATTAGATCTAATGGTGAAAACACACTTTCTACATTTTTTAGGAAAAATCTACTTCTTATTATAACCTTGCTATATATATATATATATATATATATATATATATATATATATATATATATATATATATAGAGAGAGAGAGAGAGAGAGAGAATGGTTCAAATAAAAATAATGAGTTTCCTAAGAATGGTAAGAACCAACAGATTTTTGACATTGGCATTACAAATTATGGTGAAAGAACAATTCTAGGAAACTTTGTCGATTATAATGGTGAAGAGTAATTACAGGAAACTATGTCGGTTTTTTGTAATTTTAAAATCTCAACCATTAATTAACATGATCCAATGGCTATGATTTATTTCTATTTTTAGGATAACCATCCCCTATGTGTGTGTGTGTGTTTATATATATATATATATATGTGGAAAGGATTAAGAGATAACTCCTCATTAGAGCGAAAACTAGATAACTAATAATGAAGTATATTTAATTTTATTAAAAAAAAATTTATTTTTTTTCTTTCATTCTTCTTATATGTTGTTATTTTTCACCACAAAATATATTTAAAAATAAAAAAACTCGTAATACATCGACCTTTTTATAATGCATATATGCAATAGTATGATATTTTAAATAGTGTTGAATGTCATATATATATATAGTTACTTGTATTGTATGTTTGAAATAGTGTTATATTATATACAAAAATAAAATAAAAAAATCGATATAGTGCATTAATTAGTATTGTGTTACATATATGCGATAGTGTGTTTTGCATACAATTATTAGTGTTGTATTTGTATATATTCAATAGCGTGTATTATAAAATGCATTTGTGTTGTATTATATGTAATAAAACACTATTTTATATATGCAATACACATTAATGCACATATCCATTACATCGGCAATTTTTTTTAAAAACAGTATCATCTTATTAGAAGGAGGAAAGAAAAAAAATCGCAAAATATATTTTTTAAAAAAAAGTTAAAAATAATTCTTTAGTATCTCTCTAGTTCTCTTTTTAAAAGGTGTTCTCTATAGATCCTACCTATATATATATATATATATATATATATATATTTGATGAGGATCAAGAGAAAACTTTTTTAAAATTGAGAACCATGAGAACAATTTTAGACAAAATAACCCAAATATAAAAAAAAATCACAAAATAAAAAAATCACAAAAATGAAAAAAGTTAAAAAACCAAAATTCTTATTTTAACATCCCGGTTTCTTAAAAAAACTCGGTTTAGCTAAATTATATACATATATATGTACATTTACATGTTTTTTATACACATATATATAATTTAAGATAAATGATACTGTACATATGTGTATATTACGTAACTAAAGATTAAATAAAATTATAGATATGTGTATAATACGACGCTTTTTTTATGAAACCGGAATCAAATATAAGAATTTTGTTTTTTTTTACTTTTTTAAGTTTTTTTTTATTTTTTGTTTTATGATTTTTTTAAATATTTTTTTTAACGTGTTTTTAGTGGTCCAAAATGGTTCTCAAAGTTCCCAATTTGCAAAGTGTTCTCTTAGAATCCTTTCCCTATATATATATATATGTATATATATATATATATGGGAGGATCAAGAATAAACTCCTCCTTAAAGAGATAGTTTAAAAACTCATAAAGAAATATTTTTAATTTAAAAAAAAAATTCTTTCTTCCTTCTTATATTTTGTTCTTCTTCATCAGAAAAAAATAAATAAAACAATAAAAAAAAGGTCGATGTAGTGCACATATGTAATGGTGTTGTATTACATAAATGTGTATTAATATGTATTTTATATGTTCAATAGTGTTTAATTGCATATATTCATTATTGTGTACTATATATGTGCAGTAGTGTTGTATTATATGTAACAAATAAAAAAATATATGTACTACATATGTGCGTTAGTGTTGTATTACATATGTGCAATAGTGTGTATTCGATATGTGCAGTAGTGTGTATTCAATATGTGCAATAGCCTTATATTGCATATATACAATAATGTGTATTAATTATGTGCAATAGTGTTGTATCTTAAGCTATTACACTCTTGCATATATCCAATACACACTATTGCACATATGCATTACACCGACGAGGTTTTTTTAGAAAAAAATGAACATATAATAAGAATGAAAGAACTATAAAATATTTTTTTTAAGTTAAAAATAATTCTTAAAGAGTTTATTAATTCTCTCTCTCTCTCTCTCTCTCTCTTTATATATATATATATATGGGAGGGAAAAAGAGTTCAAATAAAAAACAAGTATTTTGTGAGAAGTGTGAGAAGAGCTTTAAAATAAAAGAAACCACCTAAATATGACACTAACAATGTAAATATGAAACAATACAATTATTTAGAGACTACCAATCTCAACCACTAGATCATAAATCCAAGGGCCTAGATCTATTCTTTTTCTTCTCACAAAAATATTGTTTTTTACATTAATCCATAATAACAAGTAGTTTCCTATGAATAAATCATAGCTATTGGATCATGTTAATCAATGATTGAGATTAAAATTAACAAAAATCGACATAGTTTCCTAATATTACTCTTTCATCATTTAAACCAACATAACTTCCGAAAATTGTTCTTTCACCATAGGTTGTAATGCCACATGTCAAAAATCTGTTGGTTCTAATCATTTATAGGAAACTCCATATTTTTATTTGAACCAATATATATATATATATGTGTGTGTGTGTGTGTGTGTGTGTGTGTGTTTGGTGAGGATTCTAATATAACCTTTTCAAATTAAGAACTTTTACAATAATTTTGGACAACTAAAAAACCATCTAAAAATATTTAAAACAATAAAACAAAGAAAACGAAAATTTTAAACGATAAAAAAAATCAAAACGTTTATCTAAAATCCCGGTTTAAAAAAAATCTTATTTGTGTATATATATATATATATATATATATATGTATATTATCATTTAATCTCCAGTTACATAATGTACAGATATGTATATTATCATTTATGTTAATTGTACATATATGTATAAAAAAAATATGTATATACATATATGTATGTACATATACGTTTATACATACATATATATATATATATATAATACGTGTATGAAATTAAAAAATAAGTATTATATATATATGTGTGTGTGTGTGTAAACTAGTTAAATCTAAAAATTATTTATTTATTTTTTTAATTTTTTCTTTGAAACCAGATGCAAGATAAATGTTTTGGTTTTTTTTTTTACCTTTTTTATTTTTCTGTTTTTTTTTGCTTTATAAATTTTTTATTATTTTTTATTTTAGTATTATTCATATATGTATAAATTCTTTTTAGACATATTTAAATTATTAAAAAACATGTAAATTTATTCTTAAAATTTGTAAATATGAACTCTTAATATAAAAAATATGTACTTTTAATATTAAAATATGTATACATGTTAAAAAATCACAAACTTTGTTAAAGTATTGTACTTTTTACTTATGAATTTATAAAAATGAACCTTAGTATGTAGTTACATACTTTAAAAAATATTTGAATATTACAAAACTCAAACTGGTGTTCCTATGATTTGGGTGAATTATATATATATATATTAATAATATTTGTAAGTATTTATTGACTAAAACGAAAAATAAGTGACAAACAAATATTTATAGCTAATATAGTTTTACAAACAAAATGGATATGACGTTGAGCAGGTGGTGAGTTTCAAGAAAGAATGAATTGTAAGACAATTTATAGATATACCCTTTTCATCCTTCACTAAGTTGAAGATTTAATCCTTGTCCATCATTTAAATAAATTCATAGTTATTATAGGGTTTTTAAGGTTTCTTTAAGTGAAGTGAGTTTTTATTGTAAGAAAAATATTAAAAATGTTTTATTGATGAAGAGAGATTACATTTTGTCCTTATAAATAAAGGTTTCTAGATATATCCCACACAAACACGTCTTGACAACGTGTTAGGCCTAAACGCGTCTTTCACGACTTGTTAGCCTTTCACACACACCTTTTACAACATGTTATCCTCTAACACGTCTTTCACGATATGTTTAGCCTATTAATTGTTTTTTTAATATTACCAAAATATAGATAAAATTAATTATAACAATGAAATATTAAAAAAAACAATCAATAGGCCAAACATGTCGTGAAAGACGCTTAGAGGCTAACATGTCGTGGAAGACGCGCGTTGGAGGCTAAGAAGTCTTGAAAGACGTGCGTTGAAGGCTAACAGGTCATGAAAAAAATCACGTTGTAGCTAACAGATCATGAAAGACGCGTGCTGGAGGCTAACATGTTGTGTAAGACACATTGAGGCCTCACACGTCGTCAAGGACGTGTATGGGGACAAAATTAAATCTTTCTCCATTAAAGTCACATATATATGTATATATATTACATATAGGGGCGTGATCAAATAAAAACTCATATTAAAGAGAAAACTTAAAAAACTCCTAAGGAATTATTTTTAACTTAAAAAAAAACTTTTTGTATTTTATTATTTTTTCATTGTTCTTATATGTTGATATTGTTAAAAATTAATTAAAAAAACCTCGTCGGTGTTGTGTGTATGTGCAATAGTGTGTATTGCATAGAATACAACACTATTGCACATATTTGATACACACTATTGTTTATATGCAATATAAGACTAATGCACGAATTGAATACACATTAGTACGTATGTGTAATACAACACTTACATTTACTACATCGACTTTATTTTTTTAAATATTTTTTAGCATATAATCAAAACTATTGAACATATACAATACACAAATATTGAATATATGCATTTAGACACTACTGAGCATAAAAATATACAGTATTACACCTATGTAATAGAAAATTATCTCACAATAATACGTATGTACATTACAACGTTTTTTATTTTTATTTTTTTTCGTTGAAGAGTAATAAAATATAAGAATAATGGAAGAAACGAAAATTTGAAAATATTTTTTCCATTTTTAATTAAAAATAATTCTTTATAAGTTTTTAAGTTCTCTCTAAGGATGATCTTTTCTTAATCATCTCTTTCTCTCAACCATTGGTTAATATGATCCAATGACTATGATTTGTTCCTAGTATTCCTACAAAACTACTTGTTTTTAGCATAACCCTTCCATATATATATATATATATATATATATATATATATATATATATATATATATATATATATATGATTGATTTCTTTTGAAAACCGCTTTGAGTTTTAAGAACTCGAAAGAACTCAACGTAACAACTTTTTTTTTGATTTTTTTTACACGTCTATAGTATGTAAGTGTAAGTAATGTACAAAAAATTACCATAATTTTTTACACACCAAATCGACTTATTACACATGTGTAACTAACATTTAAACTTGTGTAATCATCAAAAATACTTATTATGCCTGATTAATTTTTATTCAAATTTATTCTCAACCACATATTCCATACCCATTTAATTAAATGTGTGGTCCATATTAAGTTGTTAAAGTTCTTAAAACTCAATAAGGTTATCAAAATATCCCTCCCCTATATATATATTGTAAGGCCCCGTTACCGGTAGCCCTACTTTCGTGTTGGATTTACTCATAAACGCAGTTCTATATATCAGAGTTAATTAAAACATTCGCGGAATATAAAAGCTTTCATAAAACATTTTATAACAAAACACCTCTTGTCTTTCAAAATAAACAAAACATTAAATTTAAACGTCTTGAGTCTTCCGATGCCAGCTCCTTATTCAGTGCCACGTGTCTCCTCAAGTGAGCTGCCTCATCCTACTCACCTGCGTGCATACTAAAAGTCAGCTACGCTGAGTGAGTTCTAGTTAATCACATAATCATACAATACCTTCTTACATTTCATACTTAACCTCTTAACTTTCTTACATACACACGTAAGTGCATATACTTTCATTCTTACCTTCATACTTCCTTTACATACATAATCATACATTTTAAAGAGCCTTTCGCCCTATAACCTCACAGATATTATAAGGGTCTGGTCATTAACATCACAGATATTATAAGGGTCTAGTCCCTTACATCACAGATATTAGGGTCTGGTCCCTAACATCACAGATATTATTAGGTCTGGTCCCTAACATCACAGATATTATTAGGTCTGGTCCCTAACATCACAGATATTATTAGGGTCTGGTCCTAACATCACAGATATTATTAGGGTCTGGTCCCTAACATCACAGATATTATTAGGGTCTGGTCCCAAACATCACAGATATTATTAGGGTCTGGTCCCTTTGTTTCGTGTAACTGTACCGTACCTGTTCATACATACTTTCCTTGACAATACGTGCAATCTCCGAAGAGCGTTCACGTACCATCATCATAACATACATACATTATGCATACATCATATATTCATACATACATCCTATCTTTCATCATACTTATCAATCATATCTTAACTACCACCTGACGGTACATGCAATATCCGAAGATCGTTCACGCACCGTCAAACAATCATCATACATAAATCATACAAGGCATACACTTACCACTTAAGATAAGTGTATTAACTATCACATCGAGTATGCACACAGCCCCGAAAACATAACAAGGAAGTGGGGCTAGAAACTCACCTCAATGCGGTTGCGTTCACCGTTTGCGGTTATTCCCTTCTTGAGCTGTGCACGACTAACTGTATAATAATTATACATTTCAGTAAACTATCACTACACATATCGCCTTTCTAGTTTAATCATTACCCTCAACGAACAGGGGTCCGAGGGCAGCGCCTCTGCAGCGGGGTTCTAGGGGCGGCAGCCCCTAGCGGGGTCCAAGGGGCAGAGCCCCTGGCTGGGGTTAAGCTACTTAAAAATTTTATTTTCATTAACTGACTTATCACATTTTCCATCAGCATTTTGAATCATTGAATAATATGCTACTTAAAAGTCAAGGGTTTATTTGTAATTAAATCATTCTTTTCTAAGTCCAGGGACCATTCTGCCATTCTGTTAAACTTCTAATTCGTTACTTATCCTTAACGAACTGACTTACCATGACGAACTGGTTCTTGTAACGAATTGGAACCTTTAACGAACTGGACTCTTAACGAATCAGTCCATGTAGCGAACCAGTCCAAGTAGCGAATTGGACCTTCTAATTCGTTATCTACTTTAACGAACTGGTCATAACGAATCAAGGGTGATTCGTCACCCCTTTCCCTTAACGAATTGAACACGAACTGTAATTAGTTCGCTATGTTCCCATGGACGAACTAGCTAGCGAATCACCTTTAATTCGCTATATTCCTGTAGCGAATTAGGGTTAGGTCAGGAATGTCAGAACATTCCCTGACATTCCCCCTTAACCTCGTACCACTTTCCGACGCCGCCTTTCCGGCGCCGTCATTGCCGGAAAGCCGCCGGAAAAACGCGATTTCGCCGGAAAAACGGGTTTTAGCTCGTTTTTCACCGTTTTTCGTCCCGTTCAATCCAGATCTGAGCTAGGGTGACTCCTAAGCTCATCATAGGTTCGGTTTATACCCGAATCCACCCGGATCTCGTGACTTAAACGGTTTAACGGTGTCGGCTCGTCGTTTCATGATTATATCTAACGGATTTAAGCTCAAACAATAAAATACTATCATTACCTCGGGTCGGTTCTCGGTTTCCTTCTTGATATCGGTTTAGAGAGAGAGAGAACTAGAGAGAAAATTTTAAGTGTGTGTTTTGGATGGTGTAAGGGATATGTGTAAATGAATTAAATGGAGGATTAATGGTATATATATTTTTGATCATGGGCTTAAGCCCATGGTCTTTCCTTCATTCCTCCATAACCCAAGTCCATAACCCATATCCATTTACCCAACATAAGTCTATCTTGTATTCTATTCAACTAAACCGATAACGACCCGCTATAAAATAAACGAACTTTATTTTATTAATATAACCGAAAGTAGGATGTTACATATATGGTAGAGTTAACGTAAAAAAACAATAGTTTTGTGAGAATCATAAGAATAGATGTAGACCCTTGGATCTATGAACTAGTAGTTGAGATTGGTAGTTTCTAAAAGTTGTATAATTTCCTATTTACATGGTTTAGTGTCCTATTTAGGTAATGTACTATTTCTAAAAGTTGCATATACATAAATCGGACCCCTTAAACTTGAATATTTGGATGAACAAAGGGTTAGGGTTTGTAGGCGCTGTAATTCCGAATCCATTGATACCTAAATCGTGTTATTTGGTTAAGAAACGAAGGTTAATTGCAGATCTAAGATATGTTGACTATATGGTGTTCTTGACGATTTTGACTTTGACTCAGATTGGTGTAATTCGTTAGGAGAAGGTAACGAATTAATTAACCCAATTCGTTATGGCAAGGTAACGAATCAGTTCACCAATTCGTTATGATCAGATAACGAATCAAGTGATTCGTTACTTACCCAATTCATTAGGATAACGAACTAGACAGCAAACCAAATCACGAATCCGTTGACGAACTAGATAATGAATCAGGTGATTCGTTACTCGCCAATTCGTTAAGAATAAAATAACGAATCAGGGCTTGTTTAGATAACGAATTGGAATGACGAATCAGATGATGACCAAATGACGAATCAGTTAACGAACTAGATTATAAAAGATAACGAATTAGCTAACGAATTAGGCTTAATTCGTTATAAAGAGTGGATTAACAAATTAGAAAATAATTTTAAATCCTAATGGAAAATGTGTTAGGATAGTTAATGAAAATAAAGCTGACCTGGCAGCTAAACCCCAGCCAGGGGCTCTGCCCCTTGGACCCCGCTAGTGGCTGCCGCCCCTACAAACCCGCTGCCAGGGGCGCTGCCCCCGGACCCCCGTTCGTTGTGGGTAATAATTGAATTAGAAAGACGATATGGGTAGTGATAATTAATTGATACGTGTAATTGTTATACAGTTAGTCGTGCACAGCTGAAGAAAGAGATTACCATAAACGGTGAACGTAACCGCATTTAGGTGAGTTTCTAGCCCCATTTCCTTGTTATGTTTTTGGGGCTTTGTGCATACTCGATGTGAATGTTAATACACTTACCTTTAATGGTAAGTGTATTTCTTAATGACGAATGTGATAGTTATGAATGTTTGCTTGACAGTACGTGAACGACCTTCGGGTATTGCACGTATTGTTAAGGCAAGTAAAGTGTAGTATGTATGATATATGTAGGTGAATAAGGAAGTATGTACGACTACGATATGTATGATATTAAATGTATGGATGTGATTATGGAGATGATAATGAAAGGTAAGATAAGGTTAAAGGGTTGCATATTCTAATAATATTTGCGAAGGTTAAAGGGTTGCATACCCTAATAATATATGCGAAGGTTAATGGGTTGCATACCCTAATAATATATGCGAAGGTTAAAGGTGTTCATACCCTAATAATATATGCGAAGGTTAAAGGGATGCATACCCTAATAATATATGCGAAGGTTAAAGCGCTGCATACCCTAATAATATATGCGAAGGTTATAGGGCGTAATGCTCTTTAAACGCAAGGTATGGTTATGTAAGTATGAAAGTTTTAAGTATGTACGAAAGTATGTAGTTATGAATATGTTGTATGTGGTATGATTAACTAGAACACACTCAGCGTAGCTGACTTTTTGTATGCACGCATGTGAGTAGAATGAGACAGTTGGCTTGAGCGGGGGCACATGGCAGAAGAATAAGTGTCTGACATCTGAAGACCTAAGACGTTTTTAATTAATGTTTTGATTTGAAAGACAATATGTTCGTTAAAGACAAAGTTATGGATTTGATTGTAATATTTATGAAACTATTTAATATCCCGCGAAAGTTTTAATTAACTCTGATATTTAGAACTGTGTTTATTAGTAAATCCAACGTCAAAAGTTGGGAACCGGTAATGGGGCCTTACATGTAACTTTAAATCTCTACCATTGATTAACATGATCCAATGACTATGATTTATTCCTAGCCTTTACAGGAAATTACTTGTTTTTAGGATAACCCTTAAATATATATATATATATATATATATATATATATATATATATATATATATATATATATATATATATATATGGGAAGGTTAACGTACAAATGAAATTAACGTGCTAAACGTGAGAATCATGTAGAGTAATTATATATACAAGTAGAGTAATTATCATAGAGTAATTACACAATTACTCTACTTGTATATATAATTACTCTACTTGATTCTCATGTTAGCACGTTAAGTTCATTTGTATTTGATCCAAATACATATACACTAGTTTTATTCCCCGTATACGATGGTTGTTTTTCATTATTCGTTTATTATATTTATATATTTTTTAGATTTTAATTTTATTTATTGTATAAAAGTTAATAATATACTTAGTATTTGATGATAATATATATATATATATATATATATATATATATATGGAATGATAACCCGAGAGAGAGAGAGAGAGAGAGAGAGAGAGAGAGAGAGAAAGAGAGAGAGAGAGTTGCACCTAAAAAGTTAGAATGATCATAAGATGACATATGACACTCCTTTTAGTTAGGATTAAATAACATTTTTGTCCCAAACTACAAACTTTTACCCTTTTATTTACTCAAAATACAACACTCAAAAGACTAAAAAAAACAAGTGAAAAAATTTAGTATAAAAATTCCAACATAAGAGTTTTTAACTAAAAAATCATCATAAAAAAATCTATTACAGAATTCATCACAAATAATTCAGTACAAAAATGTTATAAAACATAGAAATTCATCCGATTTTTGAAATATTTTTAGTTATTGTGTAATAACAATCAAGAAATCTATTACTAACTGAAACTTTTTTTTCTCATTCATCATTATAATAAGGTTAGAATAGTGAAAACAAAAAAAATACATGTAGCTCACGAAGTTATATATATATATGTATTTATACGCTACATACATGTACATCATGTGAGATACATATACGTAACTTCTTGAGCTACATATAAAGCACATTTTTTTACTTCTATGCACATTTTTCATAGCAAACTTTACCGTTAAAAGAAGTTAGAAAAATATAACCGGAAAACTGACTGGTTGATATTATTTGTCTCGGTTGGTAATAACTTTTTAATTTTCTTTTGAACCCTCCCTGTATGTAAAAACTTGGATATATAAATATAAAACTAGTAAGTTATTAATAGCGTATCTGTATTCATAACCACAAAAGTAAATATAAGATAAATTGTAAGCACAAATAGTTTAGTCATGAACAACTTTTTCACCTATAAAAGATGTGACTAATAATGAACGAACATCAATTTATAACAAGGTCAGAAAGGAAAATGAAATTCACACCCCACAACGTAGGCGTGAAAGTATTAGATGTGATACATTCAGGATGTGTGAAGTAGTTCATTTGTTTAGTTATATATAAGTGATCATGTTAAATTAAGAATACTTTTTATTTGGCTAAAGCCAATCAAAACTCACAGGAGTTATGAAATCCTTAGAAACTCAACATTAACCATATGTTTATATGTATGAAACGTGATTGTGAAATCGAACTAGAACTCGCATTCCAATTTGGGTCTAATATATAGATCTCGAATAAATGGGCCTAGGGATGTGAAGAAACACGGATCCGCTCCCCGGGTACGGGTCCTGGATCCAATGAGTCTACATGGTAAAATACGATAATTATTACCAATGGTATGAGTGTGACTTCCTAAAGTCCAATGACCGGAACCTGCAAAACAGACACCGTGAGTCTCGTTATAGGAAGGACAAGAGGGGGGGTCTTCCTGTAACCACCCTCCGGCGTGAGAATCAGTAACGTTCGTAAATGGAGAAAGTACTGAAGTAAACAGACTAAGTGTAGTCAGAATGCAAGTGAGTGAATCCATACCTCATACCGTTTGACAATGTATTTATAGCCGAAGGATGTAGGAAGGTGATTGGGCCAGCTGTCCTCTTCCAGAAGATCTTTGATAACTGCCTGGACGTGTGTCCTCTTGTGATAGGTTGAGCTACACGTCCCATGTGCATGGGTATAACAACCTGGACACGCGTCGCCCTATGATAGGATGGATTGCACCCTGGCCATGTGCACGGTTAAAACAAACTGGCCAGGTGTCCTTTATTTATTGGCTGTTCAGTCACGTATTCCCCAAGTAAGAATCATGAACCTTCTTCTAGAGAGTATTTGAGTGATGACCGCTGTCCCGCTGGCATTGCCTTCCAGATGTATAGGCGGACAGATATCCTGTCCTGCGGATGACTTTTGAGGATGCCAGGATGCTTCCACGTGTGTTGTGAGGACGTTCCTCCTCATTCGTGATATACGGGTGGTCCATGTGTTCCGCGGATGGCTTACAAGAGGATTCTCTGTGACCCGCGGGTGGTACTTAAGGGTATTTGGGTCTTTTTGGTACCCTACCACTACAAGTCCCCCCGGTCCAGTGTTTCTTTCGTGTGAAATCTTTATGCGGGTGAAATTATGGACTTAATGTGTGTTGGGGATTTTTATTGTTCAGAAATTAGGTAGAAAATATCTTCTGATGGTATGGATAATCATGAAAAATGACAAGTTGATCACTAGCAGGCGTGTGAAAAGGTGATGGAACGTTTTTTACGGCTGTCACTGTACCCGACTGTACAACTTTTTCTCCTTTTCGAATTTTCCGCGTGACGTGGCAGTCACTGGTTGGGTGATGTTTTTCTCTCTCTACTGTTCATATCCCATCACATTAATTGCGATGGGTATAAATAAGGAGAGATTCCTTTCTTTAGAAGTTTTATCACTCTTTTCCTATGATTATCTTCTTATTTTTTCTCTGATAAAGTATCGAATCTTTCTTATATGTCTTCTTTAAATCTTCCTAAAATGTCGAATGTTCAGACTGAATTTGATGAGATAGAAATTGCATGGGACTACTCAGAATATGAAAAGTTACTGGAAACGTATGGTATTCCACCCAAGTGGGAACCAGAGTTTCCTTCTATCAGTTCTATAGCCAGTTTCCCACCGCCTGGGAAAATGGCTTTGTATGCCGATTATTTTGTTCATGGGAACTTCCGTTTACCCATAACGAGATTCCTTCAGAAGGTGTTAACTGCCCATGGAATCCATTTATCTTAATTGCATCCTCGTGCTATGATGCGAATTCGTCATTATGAATTCGTATGCATAGCACGTGACATGGTGCCACATATTGATCGATTTCCAGTTTTTTACCGACTTGCCATTCGTGATGGTTGGTATACGTGTCAGGGGTTCTCTGATCGGAGCATCGGATATGAAGTTGAAAAGGTATCTAAAGATTGGCGGAATAAGTTCTTTTGGATTTCTGAGGACGTGGTGCCGTTAAACATGGTTCGCCGTCCGGTGAATTCTGCCCTTCCGGACATTGTTACCGCTAATCATGAAGGTCAAGAATGGTATCGTGTACTTACGATGGAAACAACACCAATGCGGGCACTGCCAGAAGAAGCCCTGGTGTGGGCAGGCATGAGTCGTTTATGGGCCTCGGAATTTATGGAGCCTATTTTTGTTGACTTATATGAACGTAAGTTATGCTTACTATTTTTTCTTCTTTTTTGCGATGTATTCTATAATTAAATTTTTTATCTCCTCAGGTCGGGGTTCGATGTTCAATGCCCTTTTTGAAGATAGGGGTTGTTTCCGACATGGTATCCGGGATGCCAGTGGCATGCCTATTCTCGAGAAAACTAAGTCCCGCTTCCTTTTTCCGAAAAAGGTGCGGGCTGAGCCCATTGTCTCGAACGCCACCTTTAGATAGGTGCGTATGTTCTAAACCCTCATCCGCTTTTTGCTA
This sequence comes from Bidens hawaiensis, assembly GCF_021521415.1. Lineage (NCBI taxonomy): Eukaryota > Viridiplantae > Streptophyta > Magnoliopsida > Asterales > Asteraceae > Bidens > Bidens hawaiensis. The sequence continues at coordinate 50,204 of NW_027498463.1, read as the reverse complement.
TTACTTCTGACGGGACGATCACCACTTTATTGTCGAGTGACGATGACGGTGATAGTTCTGACTTCTCGATCTCCCAAGGAGAGAGGGAATTTGATGATGACATACCTGAACGTTCTTCTGTCTCCCATTTGTTGGCAGAATTAGAGAAAAATAGAGCTTTTATGGCTTCTCAAGCAGGAAAAGCGGGCGTCGAGACTGCGGATGTTGAGGCGGGACCTTCGAAGAAAAAACGGAAAATTCGTCGTCCTAAGAAGCCACAATATAGCCTTGCTGACCGTATTGACACTGTTGAAGGTACATACTAATCTTTTTAAGTACTATATTTTCATAAGATGTGTAGCTAAAAATAGCTTTTGTGTTTGTAGACCCACTGATCTTTAGTGAAGATGTTTCTGAGAAGTTGCCTACACCAACTCCTCAAACTGAACAGCAACAATCTCCTTCTCCAGAGAAGAATGTGGAGGATAAGCCTCCGACTCCTCCTAGCAATATTAACACGGAGGATCAACCATCCTCACTTTTGGTAGAGGAGAGAGTGCCAACCCCTCCGATTGATACTGCCACTATAGAAGGGGCTAACATCCAGTCTGAGACTGATGATCGTTTTAACTATCTTTTTGAGGCTGGAGGTGGTACTGGTGGTCAGCAGGACAATCCTGCTGTTAATGAGGAGGGTTACAGGACTGAGGAGTCTACTCCTCAACAACTTTTTCAACCCCAACTCGCCTTAAACCTTCGGGTTGTCGTTACTATGGGGATACGGGCCTGGGTGATACACAGGAATTTTTTGTCCCTCCATGGGGGATTACTAACGGGTCACGGTTCTCCCATCCTAGAACTTGTATGGATTTCGTTGAACATTGTACGCCACCCGCTGAGAAGGCAGTTCAACGAGACCTTTCCCGCCATGACCTACATACCAACGTGGCTTACCACCTAGCTAATGCTTTAGCCGGTAGCCAAGAAGTCCTAAGTGAAGGTCTTACCTTAGGCGGGAAGGTGGGAGAGGCCCGGCGGGCCGCTGAGGCTGCCAAGAAAGAAGCTGAGGAGCAACGCATTGCTGCCCAAACTGCTAAATGGAAGCAGGTCGATGCGGAGAATGCCCTTAAAAGTGAACAAGATCGTAATGCTACTGCTGCTCGCCGATGGAAGGAAGCTTGTGAGAAACAAAATTCCCTTCTTGAAGCTGCTCGGGCGAAGACCCAAATGGAGAAAGATGACTTAGCCCGCGCTCAAGATGCCAATTCTTCCTTGGAAGATCAAGTGGCCCTCCAAGGTGCACGTATCCATGATCTCGAGGCGGAGCTAAAGTTGCAGAAGGAGCGAGCGGAACTTAAAGACAAGAGCGCTGCTGAAATTCAGACTGCCTATGACTCTCTTCTTCGAGCTCATGACGAAGCTATCGTGGAATCGAAGGAATTCCAAGCGCGGGCAGAGCGTGCAGAGCAGGACCGTCAATGGTTCCTTACTCGGGGAGTTGATGCTGTAAGTTAATCTTTATCGTTTATTATTTCGCTCTTATTCTTTGATATTGGGAACTTATGTTTTTGTCTCAACAGGTCGTCCGCCATATTAAAGGAAGTAAGGAGCTGAAAGATAGCTTTGCTAATGTGATGGCTGCCTCTTCTTCGCTTGGCCGTGTGGTGGGCTTCCATGAAAGAGTGAGTTATACTCGAAGCAACGCACATTTCAAGACCATCCGCTATATGGTGTAAACGTCAAACAAGATCGTGCGGACCGGGTCAAGGAGCTTGACACTTTAGTGTTTCCTTTACAAGATGCGCTTCCGGAGTTTGCTTCCGTATACGACGGCATACAACTTTTGAAGAGTTACCTTGGGGAGGAATCTGAGGATGAATCCTCAGAAGATACTTCACAGAAGGCCCCGGAAGATCCATCAGGCTCGAACCCTTAGGATATTCTTAGATTTTTATCACTTGTAATTTTTCTTTCTCGTTTTGTAATTATCTTTTGAATAATAAATGAGAAAACCTCTTTGAATTTTGGGGACATTCAACTATTTGGAAAAAATATCTCTAAAAGATATTTTTGAAATTTACATCTTTTTTGAAATGTTTAAACGTTTGGATAACTATGACGACGTGGCGGAGAGAGAAATTCTTTGAGGACAACTGACAAGACGTGGAGAACGCCAGTGACAGCCTGTTTGCATTATCTTGAAATTCCCGCCTGACGTGTCAACCATCTGGCGGTCCGCGGTTTCTCTCTCATCTGTTACTTTATGAATCGCATTAATTGCGATGGGTATAAATATAACCCTTGCGATTTCCACTTAATCTTTATCGCTTACAAATTTCTCCCAAACACTTGAAACTTTTCTATAACTTTCTGAGATTTCTTAATTTTCTTGAAACTGAAATGGCTAAAGAGAAGAAGAATACCCCCACCATCAACGACGTTGTCGTCTGCCTTAAAGAAGAAGATTATAATGACGTTGTTAATGTTTACGGATTAACGACGAAGTGGAAACCAGAACGTCCTGCTAGTGGTTCTATTGCCACTAATCCTCCTCCGAATAAAATGGCTGTCTACGTGGACCATTTTACCACGGGGAACTTCCGGGTTTCGATTACCAAATTTTTCGGATCGATCTTAACAACTTATGGTATTCATCTATCCCAGATCCATCCCTTTGGGATGTTGAGGATTCGACATTTCGAATTTTGTTGCCAAACTCATAACCTAGAACCGACTGTTGTCATGTTTGCCGTTTTTTATAAGATGACCTTTCGTGATGGATGGTACAGTTTTGCCTCCATCGAGAAGAGGATTATAGGCACGGAAGGGCTCCGTAGCCTTCATGGCTGGAAGCCAAAGTTTTTCTGGATTCATGAGGACGTCATTTCGTTCAAGATGACGAAACGTAAGGCGGACGCTCCCATGCCCGTAGTTATTGCCAGTGCTCATGAAGATCAGGTGTGGTATAAAACACTGGTCTCCACGCCAAATCCTCTACGCCCAATTCATGAAGGGGTGATGGTGTGTGCAAAGATGATCCGCCTGTGGCCGTTTCCAAGTCTGAAACCGTACTACGAGGAGACCAACAAGAGTAAGTTTGTTGTTTTTTCTATTTCGTCATTAAGTAATTTCTAACTTGAATTTCTTGTTTTGTGTTGTTGGGTAAAGAGTTTGACCCAAATTAGGAGATTTGACCTAAATGAAGAATATTGAAGATTGGAATCTTCTCAACCTCCTCAGAAACTGCTAAGTATTGAACCCGGGTACACCTTGGACCTTCGAGTAAGCTTTTACTTAGCCGAGTACGAGATTTTGCCTCCCGGGCACGGTTTACTTCAAATAATCTTCTTAAGTAGATATCCGAGCAAGGTATGCTTTTTGGTGATTTCCGAGTAAGGTTCATCTAATTGGCATATCCGATTAAGGTTCACTTTTTCAAGCAGGGTTGTTCTTCAAGACCAAGTATTTTACTCTTCCGAGTAAGGTTTGGTCAACCAAGTCCAAGAAGCCAAGTAATTGGAAAACTGAGCAAGGTATTCTTTAATAACTATGGTCCGAGTATACTTGATGAGTTGATGGAATATCTCTAAGTTATATCGAGTAAGGTTCGGCTCAAGTAAGGTATGTACTCCCGAGTACGCCTTATCAATAAGTTGTTTAACTAACAATGAGCCGAACAGGATCATAGAAGAACAAGGTTGCTTGTAAGGATTTGTCGAGCAAAGTTTGATAAATTCAAGAAGATTGAAGTCTACTCGGTGAATATTTTACTTAGTAAAATATTTGTTAAGTAAAGTCTACCCGGAAACTGATTACGAGTACACTTCTATGTTTACCAAGTCTGAAAGAAGGCCGAGTACGCTGCGTACTCGGAGACTGAAGTTTAATGAAAAGCCTACCCGGAAGACTTGTTTTACACTTAGTATAATTTTTGAATATGTAAATTTAATATGTACTATCGGATAGGGTTTCTAGAAGGAATGACAGCTGTCCTAGGTTGGCAGGCCTATAAATAGAATAATTAGGGCACGCCGCCAAAGACACAGACTAAAAACACGGAAAATACGAATAAGACCGACACATTAATTAAGAGAATATTGTGTGTGTGACGGCTGTCCGAGGATTCCTCCTAAACCCTAATTGATTATCCTTTTGTATGATTAACGTTATATAAATGGAAATCTTTTGAGTGAATCCTTCGTGTGTCCTCGTATTTTGAATATTCATTGCAACCGTATGTTTGTTATTGATTCCGCCTTTAACAAACGGTCATCTTTCTAAACATAGTAACCCGTCATTAACTCTCTTGTCAACACGATTAATTTTGTGTGAGTTATGACATGATTGATTAAGATCCGATCCGAAATGGTCCTGACAAGTGGTATCAGAGCTTGTTGCTGCTATTTTTAGAAAGATTGTTGCTGATTAAGTTTTGAAGAAGAATGACGTAAGCAGAGCACTGTTCGATTGATTTGTGACGTCAGAAGCTCTGTTCTTCATTTTTCTTCCAGATCTACAAGTTTTAGGTGTTTTCTTTTCCTTATTTCACTTAAAGCTTTGATTTTTATTGTTGAATCTTGTTCTATTCATATCAGACACCTCAGATCTAGAATTTATTCTCAGATCTGATTATATTACTCTATTTTCGATAAAAGCTTAACTTTTGTTTTAAGAAAATGTCTGGATATGAGGAACAAGAGGTGTCTACTAATAAGATACCTAGATTGTATGGTCAGGAGAACTTTACCAAGTGGAAAGTGCTTTTTGAGGCTGCTGTTTGTTATAATGATGTGGATATGTGGAATTCTATCAAGAATGGACCACAAGCTGCTGTTGAAGAAGGTGCTAATGCAAATGCTATTGCTGCTGTTAGAGAGAGAATGAGAAAGGTTGATGACAGGGCTTTGGCTATGCTCAAACTTGGTCTGTCTTGGGAAATCCTCACAAAGGTTGCACATCATCAAAGTGCTAAGGCATTGTATGATGCAATCCTTGAGATGTATGAAGGGAATACTGAATTGAAGAACATTAAGAAGCAAAGACTAAAGCAACAGTTAGAAAGATTCAAGTATAGAGATGGTGAAAGGTTGAAGTCAATACTAGAACGTTTTCTGAGTATTGTGAATGAGTTGAGAACAACTGACTATGTAATGACTGACTTTTATTTAAATACAAAGTTGCTCAACTCAATGCCAAAAGAATGGTATACTGCTTGCAAATTCATCATTCAAAAGCAATATTTCAATGAATTGAAATTGGATGATGTAGTATGTTTTCTTCAAGCTGCTGAACTTGAAATGATTGAGAATGAAATGATCAAGGAAGATAAACCAAGTTTCAATGTGTCAAATGCTTTAATTGCTCCAATGGGGAATCTTACAACAAAGAATCAACAACAATGAGACTGCTAGGTCATTCATTGGAAGTGGTTCAAGCAGTCAAGGTGGTCAACAGAGGTTTAATGTTCAATTGATTGATGATGATTCAGCCTCTGTGGGAAATGGAAATGCTCAAAGTAATGCTGCAGGGCATGTTCAAGGGAGTGAAGCACAAGCCCTAATGTCTATGTTCACTGAGTCCTACAATGCATTTGTGGCCAAAAACATGATTCACACAAGTGTAGTGCAGGATGATTTGGAACAAATAGATGCTGATGACCTTGAAGACATGGATCTCAAATGGCAAGCTGCAATGTTGGCATTAAGAAGCAAGAGACTGTTCAACAGAACTGGTAGATCACTAGTTTCTGGACCAAATGAGAGAATAGGATTTGATAAATCCAAGGCTATCTGCTACAACTGTCAACAGCCTGGACACTTTGCAAGAGAGTGCAATTTGCCAAGGAACTTTCAAGTCAATCAATTCCAACAGCCTAGAAACAAACAACAATACCAGCAGAATATGCATAGAAACAACAATCAGCAGAACTTCAACAATAACCAAGGATTCAATCCCAACAACAACAACTTCCATCCAAACAACAACTTCAATCCCAATTTTAATAACCACTATCACCTCAGATGAACAACCAGCAGGGCATGAATCAGAATCAAGTATATCAAATGAACAACAATCAAAATCAAGCTGTTCAAATCCCTGCAACTCAAAACATTCCAGCAAACCAAAACCAACCAAGAAATCAAGGCAATGTGACAGTAACTACTCAGCATGAGGGAAGCTTTGACTGGAGTAACCATGAGGAAGATATAGCAGATGATATCAGAAGAGCTAATGTGGCATTCATGGCCATAGACTCTGCATCTTCATCTAAGGTACATTCTGATCCTAATGCTGATTTACCTAAACTTGTCAATGAATTAAAAGAAAAGATTGGTAAGTTGGAAAGTGAGTGTTTTAAGAAGCAAAGCATTATCAATGCTTATGAGGCAAGTGAGATTGTTAGTGAGGAAAGAATAAAAAGTTTGGAAGAGGATTGTATGAATAGCTATAGAGCTCAAACAAGATTCACAACATAAATTAGTGGGTTGAAGAAGATGGTGATTGATGAAAAGGTGCTGAATACAAAGCTGCAAACTGAAAATGAATTCCTAAAGAACTTAGTTTCAACTGGGAACATTTGTGGAATTCTGAATAAAGTAAAAGATGATGAAAAGTACAAGGGCTGTTCCACCACCATTCAACAACAACTTTATGCCTAAAGTTGACAAAGAGAAGAGAAGTGCTTATCTACAACAGTTCAAAGATGTGTTTCAAGACAAAGAAGATGTTGCAGATTTGTACAAAAATGTTGAGGTGAGTGAAGATGGTGAATTTGTTATGAAGAAAGAAATGAAAGAGGAAAAGTCAATTGGAGTTCAAGTCTCTGAAGATGACTTTGATTCAGATGAATTAGATCAAGATGATCTGAGTGATTTGAGTGATCAAACTACTGAAAAAGAAATTCAAGCTGCTGAAAAAGGAAGAAAATATAGAAAGCCTGAATCTGTTGATCAACTTCGAAAGTATCCTCCAGTTACATATAAAATGAAAAGAATGAATGAACAAATGAAAAGAGAACATGTTTCTTTTGACATTAGTGAAAAGAAGAATGTGTGTTACAATGCTGTCAGACCTCCAAGCAAAAAGTTTTTGGAAAAATTAGAAAAGAACAAGAAAAAGAAGGTAAATAAGAAAGAAATGGATATAGAATATTTTACTCCTATTTATCCTATCTTTTCAAGTGTTGAAGACTTTGATGTGGGAGAGGTAGAAACTGTTGAGGAATATGAAAGAAGGAAGTCAAGATATAGAGAGAATGAAGATGATCAACCACTGAACTTGAAAAAGGTTGTCTTTGTTAAAGGGAATGTGGAAAGAAGTGACATCAGAATGGCTGAGTTTGTACCATTCTCCATTGATTTTGACAATCTGAAAAACAAAAAGACAATTGGAGTAAGAGAGCCCAAACCAAGTGAAAGATTCTAGAAACCACAAGAACATGAGATGTTCAAAAGAAAGGTGTGGTATAGAAAGTGTGATGAATATGGACACCATACTGATTCATGTAATGAGAGACTCAAGTTTCAGCCATTTCATGTCCCAAATGGAACAAAGTTTGGTCAAGATTTTGTTTTGTACAAAGAGAAGTATGCAATGTATTTGGGAAAGGGAAATGTGAATAGAAAAGAGACAAGAGTTGAAGTGAGGGCTGAGACAAAGAAGAAGATGCATATGACTGAAAATGTGAGAAGAAGTAAATCACCTCAGAAGCAAAAGCAGGTGATAAGGGAAAACCAGTCATTGAAATTCACCAAGAATACTCATTCAGTCAAGTCTGATGAGTCATAAGAATCATCAGGCAGTGAGAAATCAAAAGGAAAATCTGTATATCAAAGAAAGAAACAAGCTGCACTCACTAGTGATGAAAAGTTCTTGTTAAAACATGGATATGAACCACAAGGTTTCACATGGAAACCTAGAACTGAAGCTAAAGTTGAAGATGTGACTGATGTAAGAGACCTCTCAGAATCTAAGGACTATGTCTTACAAGAAAAGAGAACTGCCTCAGTTGAGCTTGACAATTCAGCTTCACTTGTCAAGACACCAAGAGAGTGTGGGTATGAAACTGACCATTCAGACAACTTGGAGATCACTCATGAAGATCCTGAACCTACTACACTCACTTCCTAAGCTGCCACTAAAATTGACACTGATAAGTTGCAAGTTGAAGAAGCTTGCATCTCATCACTGAACTAATCAAATTTCTCTTTGTGCAGGAACATGCCTCTCCATTGAATGATATATGGTATATGGATAGTGGTTGTTCTAGGCACATGACTTGTGACAAGAGGTCACTTGTGAATTATGTAGAGAAGTATGAGGGTCCAGTTGCCTTTGGGAGTGATGAAAATGGAGGAAAGATTGTGGGTAAAGGGATATTGACAAATGGGAAGGTGTCTTTGACAATGTCTTTCATGTTGAGGGACTACAATACAATTTGTTGAGTATATCTCAAATGTGTGATAAGGGTTACAAAGTCAGTTTTGATGATTCTCAATGTTTCATCTTAAAACCTGAGTTTATGATCCCACCTGAAATGATTATGATGATGGCAGCAAGAAATGGCAACTTGTATGAGTTGAATATGAAAGATGCTATTTCAAGAGGTGGTGCATGTTTTGTGTCCATAGCCACTGAAAATGAATCTAAATTGTGGCATAGGAAGTTGTGTCATGTGAACTTAAAGAATATGAATAGACTGGTCAAGGGTGAACATGTGATTGGTTTACCTACAAGAGAATTTAAGTCAGATGATCATTGTGACTCATGTCAGAAGGGAAAACAACACAAGTCTACTCATAAGACAAAGCTCATCAACTCAATTGATCAACCACTTGAGTTACTTCACATGGATCTTTTTGGTCCTGTGAGTGTACCAAGTATTGGAAAGAAAAGATACTGTTTGGTGATCATTGATGACTATTCAAGATATACTTGGGTTTATTTCCTAAGTACCAAAGATGAGACTGCTGAGTTGATTAAAGGTTGTGTCACAATGATTGAAAACAAGCTGAATAAGAAAGTGAAGATGCTGAGAAGTGACAATGGTACTGAGTTCAAGAATGGAGTTATGGAAGAATTTTGTGTTATGAAAGGAATACTTCAACAATTTTCAGCTCCAAGAACTCCTGAACAAAATGGTGTTGCATAAAGGAGAAACAGAACACTAATAGAAGCTGCAAGAACCATGTTGGCTGATGCTAACTTACCTGTCACATTCTGGGCTGAAGCAATCAACACTGCTTGTTATGTTCATAACAGAGTGCTTGTGAACAAAAGGCATGATAAAACTCCATATGAGATTTTTAACAATAGAAAGCCTTACATCAAGTTCTTCAAGCCCTTTGGCTGCAAATGTTTCTTATTAAACACTAGAGACTATTTGAACAAGTTTCAAACTAAGTCACTAGACTGTTTCTTTGTTGGATATTCTACTCACTCAAAGTCTTACAGAGTTTATGTGAAAGATCACATGAGTGTGATAGAGTCATCTGACATTATTTTTAATGAGAATCAATTCAATACAGTCAGTGGTGCAACATGGCTGTTTGATCATGAAAAGTTAATCAAGTCATTCAAGATTTATTCTGAAGACTTTGATGAAACATTCTACAAGACCAGTGTACTTGAAGAAAATAAGAAGAAAGAACTGGACTTGGTAAAATTGTGGAAAAAGGTTACCAGAAAAGAAAAGGAATAAACTTTTGTGAATAACTCCTCAAACAATGACATTGAACAAGATCAGGAAATGACAAGTCAAGATAGTACTGATGTACAAAATGATCATGTTCATAATGAGAGTGACACAGGCAACAAAACAAATGATGAAGAAGCTGCAACAACAGCAAGATTTCAAGACTTATTTCAAAGTTTGAATCTGGGAAACAATGGTGCATCCACTTCAAGACAAACCTATGTTGAAGAACAAGAGTTTCATGATGCAGAACTGATTTGATCATTGAAGAACCTGAAATCAATGAAACAAATCTTGACACAAATTTGTCTACAAATATGATAATACAAACTCCTACTGTTGAAAAGAATCATCCTGCTGAAAATATCATTGGTGACCTGCATGAAAGAGTAACAAGAAGTCATTCTAAGATAGCTAACATCTGTCTGTACTCTTGCTTTCTATCCCAATTAGAACCAAAGAATATTGCTCAAGCTTTAAAAGACAATAGTTGGGTAGAGGCAATGCAAGAGGAATTGGCCCAGTTTAGAGATTTACATGTATGGGATCTTGTAGACAAGCCACATGACAGATATGCAATAGGAACCAAATGGGTGTTCATAAACAAAAGGGATGAAAGGGGTTTGGTGATTAAGAACAAAACAAGACTTGTAGCACTGGGATGTCTTCAAAAGGAAGGGATAGACTTTGAGGAAGTGTTTGCACCAGTTGCAAGACTGGAAGCCATAAGGATTTTTCTTGCATATGCTGCCTCAAAGAACATTAAAGTATTCCAGCTTGATGTCAAATCTGCATTCCTTAATGGAAAGATTGATGAAGAAGTGTATGTGACTCAACCACCAGGTTTTGAGGATCCCATGTATCCTAACAGGGTGTATAAGCTAAACAAAGCCCTTTATGGTTTACATCAGGCTCCTAGAGCATGGTATGATGAGTTATCAACTCATTTACTTGAAAATGGCTTCACAAGGGGAGCCATTGACAAGACACTCTTCTACAAAAGACAATGGTCAGATTTGCTGCTTGTACAAGTCTATGTTTATGATATCATCTTTGGATCTACAAATGAAAATATGTGTTTGGAGTTTGAAGAGGTGATGAAGTCCAAGTACAGCATGAGTTCCATGGGTGTAATGAATTTCTTTCTGGGACTACAAGTTCAACAAAAAGATGAAGGAATCTTTATTCACCAAGCTAAGTATGTACAGGACATTCTGAATAAGTTCAACTGTCATGACTACAAGGCTGCCTCAACTCCAATGGACACCAAAGAAAAGATGATAGCTGATGAAAAGGGGGAGTCAGTTGATGAACATGAATACAGAGCCAAGATTGGATCACTGATGTATCTGACTGCAACAAGACCAGATATCATGTTTGCTGTGTGTGTATGTGCTAGGTTCCAATCAAATCCAAAAGTCTCCCACATGAATGCTGTGAAAAGAATATTCAGATATTTGAAGGGAAGACCGGACTTAGGGATTTGGTATCCAAAGAACCAATCTTTTGATCTGATTGCATATACAGACAGTGATTATAATGGATGTAATATGAGTAGAAAGTCAACATCAGGAGGATGCCAGTTTTTGGGTGAAAGACTCGTGTCATGGCAATGCAAGAAACAGACCACAGTGTCAATCTCCACTGCAGAAGCTGGATTCAGAATCAGATGCTGTACTATGGTTTGAACTTTCTAAACACCCCCATTCTGATTGATAATACTGCTGCATATTTTACTGTTAAGAATCCTGTGCAACATTCTAAGACTAAGCATATTGAAATTAGACATCACTTCATCAGAGATTGTAGTGAAAAAGGTTTGATTGCAATGCAAAGAGTTGATACAAGTAATAATCTGGCTGACCTATTCACCAAACCACTTGATAGAACTAGGTTCAACTTTCTTTTGAAAGCCCTGGGGATGATCAACTCTGATGAAATCTGATTAAGGATGTGTGCTTAGTGGTGTACCTCTATGTGCTACTTGAATATTTTTGAAGAGGTTACACAAGTTGAATATGTTGCTGATTATGCTGCTGAATATGTTGTTTAATATGTTTTGATTATGTCACTGTTTTGATGTTAACTGATAGGTGCTTGAGTAACTATTTATGCAATTTGGTTGAATTTGATGATAATACTTGACTATCTTGTTAACTGATCTGATGTTATGATGAGTAATTTGATCTGTTTAGGTGAGATTAATTGCTTATATAATTTCATGAGTAATCACATGTTTATGGTTACTTGAATATGATCTTAATCTGATCTTCTGAAGTTGTTAAGGTAGAATAGACATTGAATGAGATTACAGTCTGTTTTTCTTGATGATGATAGAATGATTAAGATTTGAGTATGTGATGCAACTGTATGTGTCAAAATGTGTTTTATGTCAAAATTATGTGATTCAATGAAATTTATAATGAATTTTGCATAAATAATATATTTTGGTCAAAACATGAGCAAGTTGATTAATGGTGTAGAGATATGATAAGATTATTCTGTTCAAGCTTTTAAGAAGCTTAAAAGAAGGATATTTAAAGGGAAAGATCTCAAACAGTTGTTTTGCTGAAAATTATGTCATTTGCCCAGTTGGAAGGACATGCACTTGTGTATGTTTGGTCCTTAAGTCTCAATTGACTCAAAGGATAGCCATTGACCTGAAAACTGAATGCATTTGGGGCAATTATAACTTGTTTCTTATTCCTTCACTTAAAACTATGTCAATAACTCTGACTTTGACAGGACATATACTCACATGTATGTTTGGTCCTGTTGACCATTTTTGGTCAAACAGGATAGCCATTAACCTGATAATGAGGAGATATTGGGGTGATTGAATATTAAACTGTATTTTTTTTGGGAAATGATAGTACATTGACTATTTAGCTGATCATATGGAATTAATAGGCTAAAAAGGCCTTAGTATCGTCATTAACATGTATGGTTGCTTTCCCATGATGATGTAAAATCTAAGGTGATATAAACATAATGAAAATGCTAATCTTTTAGTGGAGATGCATAGTTGTTTTGCATGTCTCAAGATAGATCTCTCCGAATGATATGGCAGAAAAGTGATTACCCAGTCATACACAAGCCTGTTGTTATTTGGTCAACCAAAATGAAACATTTTTTTTATATGACAAAGAACATGCTTTAAGAAAATTTGAGAAAATATCAAAAACAAGGGGAAGAATGAATAAATCAACCAAAAGTTGATAAATGTTTTAGATATTTTATCAAACAAGAGGGTTACAACAAGAACTACAAAGATGTTGACAAATACTGTCTCATCTTGAATGAAAGGCATGTTGCTAACTATAAGTCCAACGTTCAACCTCTATACATGTTTGAATATCAAAATTGCAAAAATACAATAAGTTCCGTCATACAAAAACTATTTTTGACCAAATACAGGAGGTTTGAGTCAAATTGGGGTGATCTAGGGAAAGCCAAATATGCTTTGAGAAGAGATATGAGGCATCATAGCACAGTGTTGACCATTATTGCATTATGCTCAAATTGAATCTTAATCATATCACCAAAGAGATGAAAATCATGCTAAGTTTATACCTGCTTTTTACCTATCTAAGTTGTCATAATAATGCTGAGAGTGAAGTAATGAGATAGCTACTTAGTCAATATGATCCCATTCCTGAGATCTTTTCAGTTTATAAAAGAAATTGTTTTGAAGTGAAGTATAACTGAAATTTGATCTCTTAATGCACCATTTGCTCTTAAACTATGTTCTGAAATGATACATAACTTAGAAATGTCTTTGAAAAGTGGTTTAAGTCAAAAAGTGTTGCATTTTGCCTAAAATAGGCTGAATATGTAAGTTCGAGTAAGGTTTGATGATTTCTAATCCTCTCGAGCACAAACTGTTTGAATATGTATTTTCGGGTAAGGTTATTGAATTATAACCTTTCCGAGTACAAAACAGTTGATTATATCTGAATATGTAAGTTCGAGTAAGGTTTGATGATCTCTAACCTTCTCGAGCACAAACTGTTTGAATATGTATTTTCGGGTAAGGTTATTGAACTATAACCTTTCCGAGTACAGAACAGTTGATTATGTGTGAATATGTTGTTTCGGGTAAGGTTTGACAACTTTCAACCTTTCCGAGTAAGCTTAGTCATTTTTGACTAACATTATGATTTTTGGGCATGCTTTGAAGTGTTTACACTGTTGCACTCACTTTCCGAGCAAGCTTGAAGTCTTGAGATGATTATGTGTTGAAATAGCTAACTGTTAACAAGAAATTCTTGTTTCGAGTAAGCTATGCATATTTTATGTTAGCTTCGAATAAGCTATGCATGTAATATGTTGATTGTGTTTTCAAGCAAACTTTGTGCACTTAAGTGAGTGTACCCAGTAAGCTTTGAGTGAATATGTTGTTAGGAAAGACTTGTTAATCTTTCCAGGCATGCTTAGATGTTACTGTTTAAGTTTGTCACTTTTCGGGTATGGTTTGATATGATAAGTTCCCTCGAACAAGGGCATACCTGATGATTGAATGTGTTTATCCTAGCAAGCTTTGTGCTAACTTAGGATTTTCGAGCAAGCTTCATGAAATTTTAGACTATAGCACACTTAAATGTTTATGTGTTTAATTTCATTCCGAGCATGCTCTGTGATATATGTGTTTATGATTTCTTTGAAATTACAAGTGTTTTCGGGCAAACTTTGTTTTCCGAGCACACTTTATATTTCGGGTACACTTGTGTTCCTTTAATATGCTTGGTAATTTTCAAAACCCAACTTTCCGAGTACACTGTCTGCTAGAATTTGGTTTCGAGCACACTTTGTATTATATGAAAGTTATTCGAGTATACTTGGCACAAGATTGTTGTCCGAGCACACTTTACATTTGAAAGAGTGCTCGAGCACAATCTTCATACAAGCATACTTGAATGAATGCATTGATTGAATACGTGAGTTAGTATGATGAAATTGTTTAGACTCATACTTGAATGAATGCATTGATTGAATATGTGAGTTAGTATGATGAAATTGTTTAAACTCATACTTGAATGAATACGTTGTTTGAATATGTTAGTGATTATGATTTTTAGGGTTCATGCTAGATAAGTTTTAATTTGAATTTGAGAAATTTTTGGAGGATCTTAATTGATTCTTAGTAAGAATGTTTATTTGATAACTATATTTGATTATTTGTCTTGCGATTTATTTCTCATGAAATCAAGTATTTCGGGTAAGCTTTCTTCAATATATCTTAACTTTAAATTAATTTACTTGATCGAGCAAGGTTTAAATAGAGAAGTATTCGGGCAAATTTCACATTCAAAATGAAAAGTTTTCGAGTAAAGTTTGACCGAGTAAGGTTGTTATTGGAAGAAGATCGAGTAGACTTTGGTTAAATTGAATTTTCGAGTAAGGTCTTATGATTTTAAATGAGATTAAATGTTTTTAATATATCAAGTGGATAACGTTACTGGTTGACAGCTAGTAATTCACAAGAAGACAAAAAGCATTTAAAACCCACTTTCAAAATGTATAAAAGAGGGACTTAGGCAAATTTCTTCCACATTATTTCCCTCTATCTCTCTCCTTCCACTGCAACTCTCTCTTACTAAGAAAAATAACCGACTTATCGAATTCAAGATTAATCCAAACCCTAATTTTTATCAGCCACTAACTTCCGACTCGGTAAGCATAAAATTTTATGTTTTCCGATCATGATTAGATTGTTATTGTGACCTGATTATGTATTCGAGTACTAACACTCTGTTTATGTGTTTAGGTTATTAATTTGTCGAAGAACAGGTTCTTGAAGATTTCTATCTTTCTTCTTCATTTTTATAACTTGAAATTGTCTAAAGTTTTAAACTTTATATCTAATTTCACTTTGAATATGTTTGTTTATGTTTTACAGATTTGGCAGACAACGAGCCGAAGTATGTGTTTGAGCCAAAGCACAATATGTGCGCACTACTACAAGTAACACCAGAAAATAAACCGATGGCTCGGATGATCATATGGATGGCACGGTCAAACATTAGCTTTGCACTCACTGAATGCCCGATTATCTACAGGAATCACTCTTTGGATTTCTGGAGATCAGCAGAGCTTATTGAAGACGGTAATGAAAGACGAATCGAGGTGACCGTGGCAAGACAGGAAATACAGATCACTGAAAGATTGATCAGAAGATGTTTAAGACTAAATGACGATGATCACAATCACATCAGCTTCGATACAAAGCATCTGTTGAAGATTTTCAGAGAAACTATGGGGTATCAAGGAAATGTCCATGAGGGACAGTTTCAGAAGGGCTTATTTCCAATGTTGTACAGATTTCTGATTCAACACATCATACATGGATTTGCTCCTAGAAAGGGACCGTGGACTCTGATGAGTCTTGATCTAGCAAATGCCACCGTTGGAACAATCTATGATCTG
The DNA here is from genome assembly GCF_021521415.1 of Bidens hawaiensis. Lineage (NCBI taxonomy): Eukaryota > Viridiplantae > Streptophyta > Magnoliopsida > Asterales > Asteraceae > Bidens > Bidens hawaiensis. The sequence continues at coordinate 34,105 of NW_027498463.1, read as the reverse complement.
CCATTTAATTTTTCCAAGATGATATTTGATGGGCTGGTGGGGAATCTAAAGAAACCGGAAAGAAAAAGATTTTTGCAGTACCCGAGATTACTGCAGATCATATTCAATAGCACACTACAAGATTTACCAACAATTGGAACCACCCATAAACTGCAAGATCCCGATGCCTACAAGAGAATACAGAATCCTGGTGTTTCTAACAATTTTTATGCAAGTATTCCATTAGAAATTCTGCCATGGTTATTAAACCATGATCTGGCTGTTATGCCTGTGCCTGAGCTGAGCTCAGAGGAGGAAGAAGGGAGTGATGATGAGAGTGCTGGAGGAGACTCTGATGATGATGGCAATGATGGGGGAGATGGTTTGGAGATGGAGACGATGGCACCTGAACAGGGGGAGCAGAGAGAAGAATTTGAATAACCTATCCCAACACTATCACACTCACCACCACCAAACTCACCACATCAAACACTACCTCAATCATTCAACTTAGACCAACCTGAGACCTCCACACAACACATACAATCCCCATCCATCACTGAACAACCCACTTATGAACCATTCCCTACAACCCCACCCTCAAGCCAACAAGATAACACACTTCAAAGAAATATTGAACTAATGTTGGAGAATGATGAGTTGAAGAGGAGAGTTGAGGAGGTTAGGGATGAAAATATTGAGTTGAGTAGAAAGAATGAAGAGCTAACAAGTGAAAATGAAATATTGTTGAAAAGGTTAGCTGATGCTGAATTAATTATTCGAACCCTGGTGCAGGAGGTTGAGAAGACCTCAGCTGCCCCAAAACAGGGGGAGAATATGAATCAAAATGATGCGACTGATGCTGAAAGTGCTGAAAATATTGATGGTCTGAAAATGATTATAAATGATTATGATGTTAGTGATGAAGAAGAGGTGTGTGGAGAGGAAACAAATGAAAATGAAAAGTCAAATGATGATGAAAATGTAATTACAGAAGAACTGACTGAGATTATTGATGAAGAACTGACTGTTGAGAATGTGAATGTGAGTGCCGCTACTGAGGAACTAGAACACACTGAGCAAATTGATGATCAAGAAGCCAGTTCCAAGAGGGTAGAACATGACTATGAATTGGAAGACTTATTCAAAGAAATTGATGAATATGAAACTAGTGATGAGCAAGAGAATGAAGAGCAGTTGAGAAAAAGAAAAGAAAACGGAAAAGGGATAGCAACAGAGGATGAGCCTGCTGTATATGTTGAGAAAGATGTATCCTTTGGAGATACTGCTGCTGCTGCTCTTGCTGAGAAAGAAAGACTTATTAAAGAATCAATGGAAAGGGAAGCAATTGCCCATTCCTTGACTGAAGAAGAGTTGGCACAGCAGGACCTATTGATCAATGAAGCCAATGTAGCAAAAGAAATATTTCAAGATGTGGCAGATCAAGAGGTTATTGAAATTCTGGTGAATATGAACAAAACTCAAGAGTTTGATGACTCTTTGAGAAAGGTGGTTAACAAGTTTCAGGAGCAACAAGAGCAGACTGCTGAACCATCAACCAATCTTAACACAGACATGATTATACCTGAAGAGATTGGGGAGTCAATTACATCTGCAGCTGCAAAGAAATGGGCAGAACAGGTTAAGGAGGATATGAAAAAGAACCCTCCTAGTAAATGGGGAGAAAGAAGATTTGAAAAGACTTATCAAAGAAGAAGGAAATCTACTGAACAGACTGATGATGAACCAATCAGGGCAATCCCCTTGAAAACACTGAAACCAGGAGAAAAATTACCAGGGGTACCTGATGTTGATATCCCTGAAGTTGAGGTTCCTGATGTGAATGTTACTGAACCAGAGCATCCTGCCTCTGATGAACCAAAAATAGATGCCATGAATGATCTATCAGATGATGGGGAGGATGACTCTGAGGAGTCTGATGGAAAGGGTGATGATCACCCTGATCAAGGAGGTGAGAAAGTTGACACAAGCTCTACTGCTGAGACCCCTCAAGCTGAAATGACTTATATTCAAAGGGGCATAATTGAAATAAATGCAGAGGAAGTCCTAAAGAAGGTTGAGAAAAGAAAGAAAAATACTGAGCACTATAAAATTTTTTGAAGGTTAGAGGCTATCCTGAAGCTGCTTTAGAAAAATACACTGCTGAACAAATTCAAGATCTTTATAACAGTGAGAAAGAGATAGTTGCAGAAAAGTTTGTGAAACAAGATGATAAGATTGAATTGGAAGAATTAAAGAAAAAGTATGATGTAATGTGTGGTTATCTGATTGAGAAAGGGATAAAGCCTGAGGTTGTGAGAAACTTGAGCAAAGAGGCAGTATTTGACCAATATTCCAAAATGAAAAAGAAAGAGATGAAAAGGGTCCAAACTGAGAGCTCAATTATGAAAGAAACTGATGGTGAGCCACCTGTGAAAAGAAGAAGAATCAGGACTGTGAGGGAGAAAGAGAAGGAGCTAGAGAAAATTGATGAAACTCCTATCCCTCAGCCAGAACAGCCTGAGCCTGAGTCTGATGAAGAGAATTTCTTGCCATGGGAGAATGAGGAAATGATAAACATCCTCAGAAACATAATGATACATCAAAGAGGCATGACTGAAGCTGATTTCAATGCCCTGGTAAAGGTTGATCTGAAAGACTTATTTTATATCCAGAAGGCAGAATGGGAAAAGGCCTTAAAGGAGGGTGAAAACCCTAGGTATTATGCAGATGGCAGGTTTGTACCAGCCAGATCCGCAAATATAGTGGGAATGGCAAAGATGTTGAATGAGCTTCACATGCATGGGGTGAATGTGAGAGGTTGAAAATTTACCAACTGAAATGGTGGAGGCCACATACAGAAAATTCTTTAATTTGGGTCCTGAAAAGCCAAGAAAGTCCATTCCTATTAGACCTGCATTTCATCAGAGATTCCCTAGAGGAAGAGGTCATGGTGGAAGAGGTGAGTCAAGTAGCTCTGCACAACAAAGATCATATGGACCACAGTCTGATGTGGATCTACCAAGAGAGCTTTACTATGACTCAGTTACTGATTCTTTGAAAGTCATAATGGAAAGTAGGCAGTTACGGGAGATTGTTGTAAGAAGTGACTTCAGAGAATACAACGAAGAACAACTAAGAAGAATGGAGTCGCTTCACTTATATGATTTCAGGGACAGAGACAGATCAGCAGGAAGACAAATGAATGACTTATCTAAGTATCTGCAAGAACAGGCTGCTGATGGGTTCAAATTTTTGAAAGAAAAAAGAAGTTGGAGACTGATCCAACTTCACAAGTCAAAGAGGTCAGAAAAACTGAAGAAAATGGACAGGGCTGAACTGAACTACCAGATGAGAGTCGGAGATCAAAATCCTCTGTCCAACATGGAGACTTGTATAAGCTTGGGAAGAAAGATGAGAAGGCCAAATTACACAGTGCAGAAAAACGGTGTCATTACAGAAGTTGAATACAAAGAAGACACTGGCCACTATGTGCTGAGGAATTCAGATGGGAAGGCCTTGGCAACAATCAAGAAGGATGCAGATCTGACATGCCTACATAATGATGATCTTGCTGATATAAGAGACTTGGTGATACAAGAAGGACACACTCACTACCAAGTGCTCAATATATTCAGAGAAAGGGCAGCATCTGTGATCCAGCTGAGAAGACAAGCAACCTACAATGAGAGGAAAAGACAAATGAGATAGAATAGGCTTTGCTTTGTAATGTCTTCGGACAAACCTTTGATTATGTAATTTTTACTTATGTAATTCAATTATGAAATTTGATGTGTATTTTGCTAAGTATATCTAACCATAGAATGTTTTGGGTCAGCTGAGGTGTTCCAATCTAGGGGGAGATTGTTGGGTAAAGAGTTTGACCCAAATGAGGAGATTTGACCTAAATGAAGAATATTGAAGATTGGAATCTTCTCAACCTCCTCAGAAACTGCTAAGTATTGAACCCGGGTACACCTTGGACCTTCGAGTAAGCTTTTTATTAGCCGAGTACGAGATTTTGCCTCCCGGGCACGGTTTACTTTAAATAATCTTCTTAAGTGGATATCCGAGCAAGGTATGCTTTTTGGTGATTTCCGAGTAAGGTTCATCTAATTGGCATATCTGAGTAAGGTTCACTTTGTCAAGCAGGGTTGTTCTTCATGACCAAGTATTTTACTCTTCCGAGTAAGGTTTGGTCAACCAAGTCCAAGAAGCCAAGTAATTGGAAGACCGGACAAGGTATTCTTTAATAATTATGGTCCGAGTATACTTGATTAGTTGATGGAATATCTCTAAGTTATATCGAGTAAGGTTCGGCTCGAGTAAGGTATGTACTCCTGAGTACGCCTTATCAATAAGTTGTTTAACTAACAATGAGCCGAACAGGATCATAGAAGAACAAGGTTGCTCGTAAGGATTTGTCGAGCAAAGTTTGATAAATTCAAGAAGATTGAAGTCTACTCGGTGAATATTTTACTTAGTAAAATATTTGTTAAGTAAAGTCTACCCGGAAACTGATTCCAAGTACACTTCTATGTTTACCAAGTCTGAAGGAAGGCCGAGTACGCTGCGTACTCGGAGACTGAAGTTTAATGAAAAGCCTACCCGGAAGACTTGTTTTACACTTAGTATAATTTTTGAATATGTAAATTGAATATGTACTATCGGATAGGGTTTCTAGAAGGAATGACAGCTGTCCTAGGTTGGCAGGCCTATAAATAGAATAATTAGGGCACGCCGCCAAAGACACAGACGAAAAACACGGAAAATACGGATAAGACCGACACATTAATTAAGAGAATATTGTGTGTGTGACGGCTGTCCGAGGATTCCTCCTAAACCCTAATCGATTATCCTTTTGTATGATTAACGTTATATAAATGGAAATCTTTTGAGTGAATCCTTCGTGTGTCCTCGTATTTTGAATATTCATTGCAACCGTATGGTTGTTATTGATTCCGCCTTTAACAAACGGTCATCTTTCTAAACATAGTAACCCGTCATTAACTCTCTTGTCAACACGATTAATTTTGTGTGAGTTATGACATGATTGATTAAGATCCGATCCGAAACGGTGAGGGCATTTTGAAACCCAAACCTATGACTGCTATTACTTCCAGCGGAGTGATTGTGCTCTTCTCGTCTAGCGAGGAGTCATCACTTTGTGAAGAAGCTTGTTCAACTGATGTTAATAGAGCTGTGGACTCATCTGCAGGTCTCACTCGCCAGAGGGCTGCGTCTAGCCAAACGGCGGATCAAAATGATGCTACAATTGAAGTAGAAGGTAAGAGACCTGCGTCTGATGACGTCACTGCTAAGGGTGATCGTCAAGCGAGTGAGGCGGGCGTCTCCAAAGCGGCTGGAAAACGCAAGGTTAATCCAGTCAAGGTTGTCTCAAAGAAGAAGAAATCTAAAAAGACAAACCCTGCTGCTTTGGGAGCTCGTTTGGATCAACTCGACGCTGACGATCCTTCGTTAGGTAAGCTAAATCTTTATTATTGTGAATTAGAATGTTTCTAACTCATTTGTTGATGTTTTTCAGTGAACCTGGATAACCTCTCTGAAGGTATTTCCGGTTTGAAGGATTCTCCTGGTCGTCCGCCACCACCGCCTCCAAATACTGCCAAGGACCCGGTAGTTGTGGCGGATGATTCGCCTTTGAAGGATAAGGGGGTCGACACGACTGATCATGCCAAGGTGTCGCCCTCTTATAATGTTTACTGTTTCAGGGATCAAGGGGGTATAAGCACGTTCCCCTATGCTTCCCAAACTTCCCCGACTCCTGAAGAGGAAAACCCAACCCCGCATCAACCTAATTGGACCCTACGTCGGGATTCGACATTCCGTGACGTGGACGCATGTTATGAATTTCTGCGGGAGAGTCTTCCGCATGGTGAAAAGGAAACACGTCACCTCAGTGTCCGCCAGGAGTTACTGAACTCCCATACTTACTATGTGGCAAATTCTATTTCCACTACCCAAGAGATAACCAGAGATTTGCTGGCGATGAATGAAGAATGGGACGAACTAGCGGCCTCTGCTTCCGATGCCAAAGAAGAAGCTCTTAGGGCTATTAATGAAGCTAGGGAAGCCAACCAGGCCCCGGAGGCGGAGAAGGTTGCCCGATCTGCTGCCAAGGAAGCCAAGATTACTCTCCAAAAGCAACTGGGTGAACAATCCAAGATGATGGCTGACCAGACCAAGTTGCTGGAAACCCTGCAGGCTGAGTCAGCGGCCAAGGACAAGCGCCTGGCTGATCTTAATGTCAGAAATCGTGATCAAGCCCTGGAATGCGCCAAACACAAGATGGAGATTGTTCAGGCCAAGGCAGATCAAAAATGGCTATTGGCGGAAGCTATTCCCAAGGTATATACTTTATTCTAGCCACAAATAATCTAAGTTTTTAGAGTTATTTATGCGTGATGATTTTGACAGGTCATTGCTGATGTCCGGGCTAGTGATGAGCTTGGGAATTGTGTTGCTATCCTCCTCAAAGCTTCTAAACAGGCCGGTCGCCAACTAGGCTTCCAAGAAGGTTATCAGTTTGGATTAAACTCCAAGCTTCCTGAGGAGTATGTTTTGGTTGGCCAAGATACTGTTGCCATCCTCAAACAGAAATCAAAGGACTTTGATTCTTTGAAATTTTCTTTGACGGAGCAGATATCCGAGCTTGCTGATAAGGAAGATAGCATCCAACAGCTAAAGACTCTTCTTGAACTTGATGAAGAAAACGAAGAAGAAGAAGATGACGAACACGCTGATGATGCGGGAGGCGAGGGTGCGGAGCATAATGATGCTGCACCATGAATTTTTCTGTTCTTGTAACTTGATCTTTTTTATTTGTATGTAATCCCATTTGTGTAAATAAAGAAGGTTTTATTTTGTATCTGGTACACTTCGTTTATTTGTCATAATATAAGTGTTTTGTAGGATCTTCTTTGTATACCAATAAAGGATTTCATAATAATACAAGTCTCATATGACTGAAAAGAAAATTTTCATAACTGAGGCGTAAGATGATATACAAGAAATGAAATTACAAAAGTTCTTAACATCAAGTTAGGCACGCAGGCCAAAAGAAAGACCAACTAAATGTAACATTTTCTCAGTTGGGCCCCGTTCCAGGTTCTAGGGATCTCTGCCCCGTCCAACCTTTCAAGTTTGTAGGTACCTTTGGATAGAACTTTCTAGATTCTATAAGGTCCTTCCCAGGTAGGAGCCAACTTGCCCGAAGGCTCTTGCCCGGAGGCTTCATTATTTCGGAAGACAAAGTCTGCCGCATCGAATTCACATCTTTGAACCCGCGAGTTATAATATTTTTGCAACTCTCGTTTGTAATTATGCTCGCGGATTGATGCTAGTTCTCTCCTTTCCTCAAGGAGGTTAAGGTTCATCCGGAGTTCATGATCGTTATCTTCGATCATGAGAACTCTGGCGGATGGGATTCCGATTTCGGCTGGAATCATGGCCTCTGTGCCATAAGTCAAACTAAAGGGGGTTTCGAAATTACTGGAATTTTTCTGAGTGCGGAAAGCCCATAGTACATGGGGCAATTCGTCCACCCAACCCGTCCTTTTAGTTCCTAGTCTGGCCTTGATTCCTTCTTTGATGGTCCAGTTAGTTCGTTCAACTTGACCATTTGCTTGCGGGTGAGCTACAGAGGTGAAGGTTTGAGAAATGTGTAATTCTTTTAGCCATTCTTGTAACCCACTGTCCGCGAATTATGTTCCGTTGTCACTAACGAGCTCTAGGGGGAGTCCGAAACGACATATGATGAATTCCCACAAGAATTTTTTAACACTCTCTGCTGTTATAGAAGCAACTGGTTTGGCCTCCACCCATTTTGTAAAGTAGTCGATGGCTACTATTAAGAATTTGACCCGTCCAGGGGCTTCAAGGAAAGGTCCCATGATATCAATAGCCCATTTTTGGAATGGCCAGGCTGAAGTCACTGGAACTAACTCGTTCTTTGGTGTAGCGTGTTAGGGGCATGCCTTTGACAAAAATCACACTTTCTGATTTCATTTACAGCATCCAAGTGCACCCCCGGCCAATAGTATCCGGCATTCATTAACTTTGCCACGACCATTCACGGGCCAGCGTGAAGACCACAAATGCCTTCATGAACCTCTTTGATTAGGTAGTTCGCGTCCTCAGCATCCACACATCGTAGTATTGGTCCGAGGAAGGAACGTCGATACAAGACACCTTCAAGTATTTGATAGTTCAAGGCTTTGTATTTTATCTTCCGGGCCGCTGTTTTTCCCTCTGGAAGTACTCCGGACGACAGGTATGCTGTAATCGGTGTCATCCAGGATTCCACTCCCATTTGGATCACTAAAACCTGATGTTGCGGGAAAGACGGGCGGTCTAATATTTCAATGCGGATGTCTTTGGCAAAGTGTTCGAAGTTTGTTAAAGCCAATTTACTGAGGGCATCCTCTGATCTGTTCTCACTTCTCTTTATATGCATGACTTTGCAAGAAGAGAATTGGAGCATCAGATCTTTCGCCTGTGACACATATGAAGCCATGATATCATTTTTTGCTTCGTATGTGCCGTTGATCTGTCCCGCAATCAACATGGAATCCACTCGGGCTTCCAAATGCTTAACCCCAAGCTTTTTAGCTATCCTCAAGCCTGCCAAAAAAGCTTCATATTCTGCCTCGTTGTTGGTACTTTTGTAGTCCAACTTTATGGCATATGTAAACTCATGGCCTTCGGGATTGACTAACCTGAGGCCTGCGCCACATCCCTCACTGCTTGAAGCTCCATCCGTAAATAAGGACCAAATCTGTCCTGATTCCGGGGGTGCTTGTGGTTGTTTCTCAATCAAACATTCTTTTTCTTTGTGATGCGGGACTTCTGTCACGAAGTCCGCCAACACTTGCCCTTTGATTGCTGGCCTAGGTTTGTATTCTATTGCGTGTTCACCTAGTTCCATGGCCCATTTGGCCAATCGCCCAGAAAATTCTGGCTTGCTGAGAACGTTTTTGAGCTTGTATCCAGTTAAGACATTGATGGGGTGCCCTTGAAAGTACATGTGGAGGCGTCGTGCAGCGTAGGCCAGTGCCAAAACAAGTTTTTCTAGCATGAAATATCTTGTTTCTGGGTCTGATAGTGTTCTGCTGACGTAGTAGATTGGTGTTTGAACATTCTTGCGATCTGTCAGAAGGACAGCCCTGATAGCAATGTCTGAAGCTGATAGGTATAACGTTAAAGGTTCTCCCGCTTGGGGTGCTGTTAACGTGGGAAGTTCCATCAAACATTTTTTAACCTCCAAAAAAGCTTTTTTGGCTTCCGCGGTCCACTAAAATTGTGCTTTCTTGAGACAATTTCTTAAAGTTGAAATGAAAGGATGGGACTTGGCTGCATGATTCGCCAAAAAACGATTCAAGGCAACCAGTAGACCATTTAATGTCTGAACTTCTTTGGGGGGAGATGGGGAAGGCATGCGGGCTATAGCTTGAACTTTATCTGGATTAGCTTTGAAACCTGCATCTGTGACAATCACTCCCAAAAACTTTCCTTCTTCCATTCCAAATGAGCACTTGGCCAAATTCAGCTTCATGTTGATACCTTTCAAGGTTTCGAAGGTCTCTTCAATATCTCTCAACATCTGGTCTTCCTCAACACTTTTTATTACGAGATCACCCATATACACTTCTAAATTTCGGCCAATTTGATCTTTGAACGCTATGTCTATTAATCGTTGTATGTGGCTCCCACATTTTTCAGTTCGAAAGGCATCATTTTGTAACAAAAAGTGCGTTGATCGGTACGGAATGCTGTTTTGTCCTCATCGCCCGCTGCCATGCGGATCTGATGGTAGCCCTTGTAGGCATCCAGGAAGCATTTAAATTTGAATGGTGCCACAACATCAAACTTGAGATCTATTTCAGGTAAGGGATAACAATCTTTGGGAGATGCTTTATTTAGATCTTTGAAATCAATGCACATCCGCCATGACCCATTGCTTTTGGGAACCATAACTGTATCAGCAACCCAGGTCTGATAACGAATTGGGCGGATGATTCCAGCTTGTAAGAGGTCCTGGACTTGCTCATTCATTGCTTTTGTTTGTTCCGGACCCATCTTACGTTGTTTATGAACAATTGGCGTAAACAACGGGTTTACCCTTAACTTGTGTTCCGCAATGTTCCTCGGAACACCGGTCATATCCGCGGGTTGCCTTGCAAAAACATCAATATTCTTTGATAATAACTGTTTCAAGAAGGTCCTCACTATCTCGGAAATAGCAGGTCCTATTGTTACAGTTTAATCAGGAAATTTTTTGTTCAAAACCCATTTCTCTGGTTCAGTCTTCACAGTTTGTTTTGGAATTTTACTTGGTTTTGAGCTCTCGGTTGCAAAGCAATGCCGATTAACATAAATTATTGCTTTGCCAGTGCAAGTTGGAACTCCTACTGCACCGTGTGTTGTGGACGGATGAGCATTAAAGTCACCAATCGCTTCTCGTCCAAGAATAATGTCATGTTTTGATGTTGCTGGCAGAACCAAAAACTCGACTTCCTCAGTCCTAGAGTGAATTCCGTCACTTAAGGTGACTGGGAATGAAATTACACCCCACGCATGCATTATTTCCTCTCCGAACCCCGATACTAGAGCGTGGATGGGTTTTAACCTTTCCTTATCTTCCTCGTCAAGCTGTTCAAAACATTGTTCATACATAATGTCGGAAGTACTACCGGTGTCGAAGAAGACGTATTGGGAACGGTAATGTCCGAATAGGGCAGTGATGATCAAGGGGTTTTTGTTATTCGGCCCCCCCTTGATACGAGGAAAGATCACTGGCTCATTCTTCCAGTCCTCATCATCAGACTCCTTCCTCTTTTTCCTTGTATCGTACCCGCCTTGTATCATATGGACGTTTAAATCTTTGTCTTGCTTTTTACTCGGACCTTGGATATCCCTTGCGGGAGCTTTACCATTGTCATGTTTTACACCTTTTACCAAGTGTCCAAGTTTTCCAGACTTTACAGCTGCTTCAATTTCATTTTTTAACGTTCTGCATTCATTCGTATTATGACCAATGTCATCATGATACGAACAACGCTTTTTCGGTTCAAGGAATGATCTTCTTGTCAGTGGCTGTGGTTTTTTAAAATTCACATTCTCCGTGGTGAGAATTTCGGCAGGAGTCTTTGAAAGTGGAGTCCAATTATTGGGACCTCGGTTCGAGGGTCCCACTTTGTTTATGTTGCCTATGAGGGATCTTGCATCCAATGGTTTTGATGCTTCCGCACTTGGCTGAAGCCTTGACCAGATAGGGCCTTTCGCCTGTCTATTAGGTCTTGGAGTTTGAAACTCGACTTTGAATTTTTGCTTCGGGTTACCATTTCTCAATGTTTTCTCAGTGTTAGCATACACCTTTGCCGCAGTCATGAGATCGTCCCACGCTTTTGGCATTCCATCTCTGCCAGTAAGTGTGCGGACTAAATCATCACATCTGACGTTTTTGCGGAAGGCGCCCCGAAGCATGTCTTTACTAATTCCACCGATGTTCAGGCTCTCATCATTGAACCTGGTGATAAAGTCTTCTATGGACTAGTTATTGCGACGAACGACATCTAAAATTTCTGATTGGTCTCGAGTATGTTTCTTCTGCTGACTGAACTGCTAAGAAAAGTTTTTCACCAAATCGTCCCAGCTGGAAATTTCACCATCAGGCAACTTTTCAAACCACTCTCTTGCTTGCCCTGTTAGTGTCAATGCGAACATGTGACACCAATAGGGAAGCGTCCAACCACTAACACCACCTACCGCCACAAAGTTCTGGAGATGATCGCTTGAATCAGTCATACCATTGTATTTACCTACCGATGTAGGTATTTTAGCATTAACAGGAAAGGGTGCTGTGGTAATACTCGCTATAATTTTTGATTTTTCGGCGAAAGCTGCGGGGCAATATGGTTTGGTAAAGTCTCGTTCAGCATTGCTATGGTACTCGGTGTAGCGGACGGTGTCATGCGAACGACTACTTCTCGCCTGGGAGCTCATCCTACTATCCCCGGTATACATACTGTAATCTCCCGGGTGATAGGATGAATCGTAACTATCAAACTCGTCCAAATAAGATGGTATCCGCATATCTATGCGAGGACGAGGGCGTAGCCTTGGTAACTCGCCAAACTCCGGCTCCGCCTGTTGGCTGTAACGAATCTGACTTCCTCGCACTATTGTTGGAGGGGAAGGAGATCCTCTAGGGGATTCCTCATAATCCAAAGTGCGAGCATGAAGTCTTTCATTACGTTTTTTTCGCTCGTATTTAGCCACCAAATTTTGTTATTGCATGCGGAGCCATTCTTCAGGAGTTAATGCTCCTCTGGATCTAGAATTATGTTGGTGAGATCTCGCGATGTCAGAATCGCCTGAATCATTTTCCAGATCCAATTTTGGCCGTTTCCGGCGAGTCTCATCCGTAATTCATTTTGACCCAAATTAGAACCTTCCGGTGCCAAGGTACGTCCCATGTTTGTGGGAGTGGGATCGGTTGGTGCTGTAACATTTTCTAGGGAAAACCCCCAGGTGTTACCTCAGTGATTCGTGCCCCGGAGCAGTGACACGTTCAATAGAACGGCCACCCTGAGTCGTGATACGTGCAAAAACACTAAGACCCGGAGGTGCTTCTGTGTTAGTTACACGTGAATCGGGTGCAGCAGTCCCTGTCGGCCCTTCAGGAAGTTTACTCATATCAAACGAACCAAAAACCGAAAGAGACAAAATTATGCAGTTCTAACACCAACACGGATGGCGCCAATGAAGAAACACGGATCTGCTCCCCGGGTACGGGTCCTGGATCCAATGAGTCTACAGGGTAAAATACGATAATTATTACCAACGGTATGAGTGTGACTTCCCAAAGTCCAATGACCGGAACCTGCAAAACAGACACCGTGAGTCTCGTTACAAGAAGAACAAGAGGGGGGGGGGGTCTTCCTGTAACAACCCTCCGGCGTGAGAATCAGTAACGTTCGTAAATGGAGAAACTACTGAAGTAAACAGACTAAGTGTAGTCAGAATGCAAGTGAGTGAATCCATACCTCATACCGTTTGACAAGGTATTTATAGCCGAAGGATGTAGGAAGGTGATTGGGCCAACTGTCCTCTTCCAGAAGATCTTTGATAACTGCCTGGACGCGTGTCCTCTTGTGATAGGTTGAGCTATACGTCCCATGTGCATGGGTATAACAACCTGGACACGCGTCGCCCAATGATAGGATGTATTGCACCCTGGCCATGTGCACGGTTATAACAAACTGGCCAGGTGTCCTTTATTTATTGGCTGTTCAGTCACGTATTCCCCAAGTAAGAATCATGAACCTTCTACTAGAGAGTATTTGAGTGATGACCGCTGTCCCGCTGGCATTGCCTTCCAGATGTTTAGGCGGACAAATATCCTGTCCTGCGGATGACTTTTGAGGATGCCAGGATGCTTCCGCGTGTGTTGTGAGGACGTTCCTCCTCATTCGTGATATGCGGGTGGTCCATGTGTTCCGCGGATGGCTTACAAGAGGATTCTCTGTGACCCGCGGGTGGTACTTAAGGGTATTTGGGTCTTTTTGGTACCCTACCTCTACAAGATGGCAATGATTCGGGTTTGGGAAGGACTTAGGTATTTCCAAGCACATACCCGATTATTAAAACTCGTTTCAAACCCTTTAGGTATTTATGGGTCATGTAGGGTATTTTCTCCTATGAATATTGCAAACTGTACTTTTTTTTTTGGTCAAAGTTGTCTAAATGGCATACTTAAGCTGAAAATTCCAAGCTGTTCTTTTCTACCCCCAAATTAGTAGGTAGAATGCTCACGTTACGAGAAAGGGGATGTTAAAAATGTTGAGAAAGACTCAAAACTGAGTAGAAGTAAAAATATACCAAATATTTAACCGCCCCTCTCTCACATAATGTACCCACACAAACACAATGTACACATAATCATTATAAATAAATAAGTGAAAGTAAGAGAAAAATTCTTAATTATTCACATCAATAAGATGAATTGAAAGTCAACAAAAGTGCAAGAGCATTGCGCATGTAATTCAACACAACCAATACATTTTTATCTCTACCCAGTAGGCCATTACCAACGCTCATTGAGTTATTATTATTGAAACATCTCGTTACTCTGCCCAATTCTTCACTCACACAAAACAAGTAAAATAAATTTAATCACCATAGCATATCAAGAACTAGATCCATAATGTATTCGTATTGATTACTGTTTGTAATCAATCAATAAGTGGTTTCTCATATACGGCGCCTAAGTCTACCATATCCGTATACGCCGTATAACTTTGTGGAACGTATAACATTAACATGTTGACATATACGAAGCATAACATTCAAACACATATTCATTTCCACCGTATATGTATATCCGCTGGGTATGTTGGAGCACATATGTTTTTATCTGGATTATAATTCAACGTATATCTACCTATCAACATATAGTTCCTCTACGCATAAGTATATCAAAGTATACCATCAATGTATAAGTTCTTATACGCTGCATAAGTACTTTTGGTTCAAATAAACTTATACGGGCGTATATCTTATACGCCGTATAACATGCTTACATCATGAAATTGAACATAACCGTTCATTGTTACTTATATGCTATAGTACTTATTTGATGATGAATAAGGTGTGTTAAAGAAATCAGAAGATATTTGGAGTATGTTTTGGAAAGATGTAGTAGTGGCAATTATATTTAAATATGGATCATGAAATATGAAGATCTAATCATTAGCCGAAGGAAAAGTCTAAAATGTCAAAACAGATAAGAAGATGTTCGGGAAGGATAATGTTCATTGGTCTTTCATCTTAATGATTGAATGTTGACCTAGTCTAAGCTAAGCAATATCCAAGGAGGAGTTTGTTGGAGCATGAATGTTTATTTCATAGACACCAAAACCAAGCAATATCCAAGGGGGGAAATTGTTAGTGCATAAAATGTCTATTGATTAGGTCTTGTGTATAGGTCTTGATAGCTAGTGAGTTTGGAGTGTATTTTAATGTTAGGAACGTATAAGTGTGCATGTAAGGCACATATGTACATATACATCATATATGTTATACACCGTATATGTGTCATTTCCGGCGTATATGTTGTTTTTCATGTCTATAAATAAGGTTGTAGGCTTAGTTGTTCATTGTCCTTCTGGTCCAACTCGTACTTGTTATGTAATTGTCATATTTTGATGTACTATCACTGCTAATAATGAACAAACAAAGGTTTAAAGAGATATCTTTGAGTTTTTCACCTTGTTATGATTTTTGTAGATAACATTGTAAGGTAGATATCATTGTAGATGTTCTTACACGTCCATCGTTCAATCCTACATGGATTTTTAATAACGAATAAATGGTGATTCGTTGTACCTTTAACGAATGAAAGGTGATTCGTTAAATGCATTATAACGAATGAGGCCATTCGATGCCTTGTGAAATGTGTCAGAATGTATTGAGTATATAAACCCTAAGAGAGTGAATAGGTGTTCATTAACACTTCACTATTTACTCTCGAAAATTGCAAATACAAGGAGAACCCTCGCAAAAATTTTCCAGAAATTCTAACATCAATCTTAGACTTATTTTAGTATTAGATTGTGATCGGAAGGTAAAACCAAGTTCAATGATCCTTGTAATATTTGAGTTGATGATGTTTTGAATGAATTTGACTTTAAAACCCTTGACAAACACTAATCCGACTAATTGACTCTTAAATCTGATCATTATTATGAATTAGTGATTACGGTTCAGTTTCTATGGTATATCGATTCCACTAAATCAAGTTTTAATGTAAACGGTTTTATTATGAACGATTTTAGAATTCAAATTGTAGTGTTGACTTTCCATGTTCTTATTAATTTTGTCTTTGACTCATTTGGGTCAAAGTGACCATTCGTTGGTATACATTCGTATTTAGTAATGAATGAGCTCTTCATTCGTGTTACTTGTAACGAATGAATACATTTGTTAAGATTATTACCTATTTAGGATCATTCGTTATGTCTTATAAAGAATGAGACTTAATATTTGTTCACGATTGTGGTAAGTCGTTTAATTGTATTAATGAATGAACAACCTATTCATTAATAATTAACTAATGAGAATGCAAGTTTGATCGGAATAAAAAAAAACACCAAGTGTTGGAAAAGTTTTAGATTTTAAAGTATAAATGTCGTTTTTTAACATGATAGGTTTTTAAAAATACGGCTGACGAAATGCATGTCCATGTTCCTGAACAAGAGCAGCCTATTGTTCAAGAGGCTGAAGTAGTACAAGAACAACAAGCAATAGAAGAAGCTCAAGTTGTTAAGTTGCCTTATGATAAGAAGCACAACATTTGTGCGTTCTTAAAAGATGATTTATTTGGACGGGCGACGTTTGGAAGACTATCGCGTTTTGTTAGTGCATGACTTGTCGTCCGTAGTTGATCGAAGAGGCTATGGTTAGTTTAGTCAATAGGCTATAATGTAATATGGCTCATTCGCTAGGGATTGTATAGCAAATGGGGTCCAATCTTTAGACTAGCTAGCCCATTGGTTAAATTATGAGCACATTCGCTAAGGATGTAGTGAATGTGACTCATTCGTTATTTGAGGATGTCCATTCGTTATGTAATGTAACGAATGGAAGCTCATTCGTTAATGGGATCACCCCAAACGTTAGTTATGTAAAAGAAATAGGGGTGGGTCTCGGCCTATAAATAGGCAGATCCTATTCACACGAATTAGAGAGGAGATCCGGGCTAAATGTATTCATGCCGTCACCATGCAAGATTCTCTCCATAACTTATCCTTAATATATGAACAGTAATGTGTTCAATAAATTATTCCTTAACGTATTCGTCTCGTGTATCGTATTGATGTATCATGTTAGCGACCAGATCTTGGCTCGCGTAACGTTGATTTAACGTATTTATACGTTTCTCAAACGATCGAAAATCATTATGCAATTTCTGCAGACGCGCCTATATACTTCAGTATTATCCGACCTTTTTGGAATATTGCTAAGTATAATTCAAATAAGAAGCTGAGATTCAAGGGAAGAAGATTGTTTTCGATGTTGATGTTATACGGAAGGTCTTACAATTCATTGATACTGTGGATGATCGATGTGAATCCAATAAAGATCTGATCAAGGGGTTATTCAGGTGGTTAAAGTATAAAGGCGAGTTCAAGAAGTCCCACTACAATAATGCTTTTCTTTACGAGCATTAAAAGTACTTGTTACACGTATTTATACGTTGCCTCGGTGGATACAAAGGTGGATTTGATGAGTGTAGAATTATGTTGTAGTTGGCTTTTGTTGCACATAAGTACTAAACAAGCCGTTCAACTTTTCTGAATTTTTGTTTATCACCTGAAGGAGAACTGTATGACAGGTCACGTGAAAGTAATGTAGCGAATGGAAGCTCATTCGTGATTGGGATCACCCCATTCGTTAGTGATGTGTAACGAATGAGGTTTGGGCCCATAAATAGGTAGATCCCGTACACACGAATTAGAGAGGAGATCCGTGCTTAATGTATTAATACCGTTACCATGCCAGATTCTCTCCATAACTCATCCTTAATGTATGAATAGTAACGTACTCGATAAATTATTCCTTAACATATTCGTCTCGTGTATCGTATTGCTGTATCATGTTAGCGACAAGATCTTGGCTCGCGTAACGTTGATTTAACTTATTTACATGTTTCTCAAACGATCGAAAATTATTATGATATTTATGCAGACGTGCCTATATACTTCAGTATTATCCGACATTTTTGAAATACTGCTAAGTATAATTCAGATGAGAAGCAGATCGAAGCCTAGATTCTAGGGAAGAAGATCGTTATCGATGCTGATGTTATACGGAAGGCCTTATAATTCACTTACACTGTGGATGATCGATGTGAATTCGATAAAGATCTGATCAGGGAGTTATTTAGGCGAATAAAGTATAAAGGCAAGTTACAAAAGTCCCAATACAACAAAGATTTTCTTTTTGAGCATTATAAGTACTATTTACACGTATTTATACATTGCCTCGGTGGACACAAAGGTGGATTTGATGAGTGTTGAATTATGTTGCAGTTGGCTTTTGGTGCACTTGTACTAAAAAAGCCGTTAAACTTTTCAAAATTTTGTGTTTTATCACCTGAAGGAGAACTGTACGACAGGTCACGTGAAAGTAATTTATCGAATGGATGCTTATTCGTTATTGGGATCACCCCGTTCGTTATTGATGTGTAACGAATGGGGCCTGGCTCTATAAATAGGCAGATCCTACTCACACGAATTAGAGTGGAGATCCGGGCTTAATGTATTAATGCCGTTACCATGCCCGATTCTCTCCATAACTTATCTTTAATGTATGAACAGTAACGTATTCGATAAATATTCCTTAGCCTATTTGTTTCGTGTATCGTATTGGTGTATCATGTTAGTGATTAGATTTGGCTCGCGTAACGTTGTTTTAACGTATTTACACATTTTTCAAATGATCGAAAATCTTTATGCTATTTCTTCAGAAGTGCGTATATACTTCAGTATTATCCGACCTTTTTGGAATACTGCTAAGTATAATTCAAATGAGAAGCAGATCAAAGTAATGATTTAAGGGAAGAAGATCGTTATAGGTGTTGATGTTATACGGAAGGCCTTACAATTCACTGATACTGTGGATGATCGATGTGAATTCGATAAAGATCTAATCTAGGGTTTATTTAGGCGGTTAAAGTATAAAGGAAAGTTATAGAAGTCCCAGTACAACAAAGTTTTTCTTTGCGAGAATTATAATATTTGTTACACATATTTATACGTTGCCTCAGTGGAAGCAAATGTGGATTTGATGAGTGTAGAATTACGTTGTAGTTGGCTGTTGTTGCCCTTGTACTAAACAAGCCGTTCAACTTTTCTGAATTTTTGTTTTATCACTTGAAGGTGTTGGTGCATAATGTCAGTAGTTCAGTATCTCGTGTTTTGTATGTTTCTGTAATCGTGTTAGATTGTTTGGTTTGGTATTGAATATTGTTTTCAACAAGTTCGCCTGGGATGTAGGCGAACTTGGAAATAAGCGAAGTTATGACAACTTTGCCTAGTATGTTAGGTGAAGTTGTCGAGGTCTATTTAAACCTCACTTCGGCTTATCTTGAAAAGAAGTTTTTTTTCCAAACGTGCATTGGTGATTATTGATATCACGTGTTGAAGTGTTGCAATACAATCTCTTTTATTAGTATTGTGACGTGTGTTTGTTTATCAGTTAAACGTATTATCTATCTTACGCTCGTATCGTATTACGTGGGGATTCCGCACCCTCGTGTTACGAGATACTCCTTTGTAGATCCGGCCAGGAACCTACAATTGGCTCGCCTAATGTTGATTTCACATATTTACACGTTTCACAAATGATCTAAAATCATTATTATGACAAACTGAAAATTTTTCTTACTTTTTCAGACACTCATCACGACTTGACTCAAATTTTCGGGACGAAAATTCTTTAACATGGGAATGATGTGACAATCGTCAATTTCATGTTAACTCCGTTAACTCAACTCTGTCAATTCAAACTTAAGATCATTGAATCTATAATGCACACCTCATTACATTTAAACTAGGGTTTAAATGACGCTTAACACTTACTACATTTGTAGTCTTTCGGGAATTGCACCGAAACGCAATCGAGTTGACGCAAACGATTGGTGAATAAACAAAAAACGTCAAAACAGTAATTATGTGATAATTATGTGTTAGACTTATGTGTTGTGTGATAACATCGTTATAAACACTAACTCAAGATGTAAACAAGTTAGTTTAAGCTAGATAAGTGATACTTAGAAGTGGAGGGGCCAAAGTGTAACATATTATTATTATAAATAATAATAATAATAAACCCTAACTCACGTTTTCTTTTCTTTTCCCCTACCCCGATCGGAATTCCCTTCCCCCCCCCCTCACGGCTGCCGCCACCTATATACACACATACAATCAAGTTCTCAAGTCTTTGATCGAAGATTAAGGTGCTAGGAAGGTATAAACGACTATCCTATGCATCCTTTATACTTAATTTTGATGTTTAATGGGTTAACTGGAAAACCCTAAGGGCCGATTTTATGTGTGTATGTAGTTTATATGATTGTTGTTGTTTTGATGATGATATGATAACTAGAATGGATATTGTTACATGTTAATTGCTTGTGTCTTTGATTTGAGTTCAAACAAAAACCCTAATCATGTATGTAATGTGTAATTGATGTGCATGGATAGTGTTTATGGAGTCTAGAGTGTTATATGAATGCATGATGGTCCATAGATAGTTAATATGTTGAGTTTGGATGCAAACAGTTTCTGGACAGATTGTGTTATTGATGTTTAATTGACTGTAACCAGGTGTAAATGTGAAAATTGGTTGAGATTGTTGATACTACAGTAAACTAGGTTGAGTCTAGTTTCTAAAGAATATAACTTGTAATTTTTGGACAAGTAAAGGTTAACTTTTATGATTTTACAAAAACGTTGTGCAAAGCTGAGCTATTAGACCTGCTGTTAGGTTGTTTTGTAAATCTTATATCTCATGAACTACGAGACCAATTGGGTTGGTTCCACTTCTGGAAGTTGACGCATTGAGTTAGGAACCTAACCCAAGTGGTCTTGCAATTTATTGGATTTTTCGTTTAACGGGAATTGCAAATAACATTCTGTTGCGCATGAATTTTACTGTTATGAGTTTGCTGTAATGATTTGATGATTGTGAGAAAACAATGAGGAATAAAAATGTAATAAAATATGTTCTGGAAACCTAAGACAAATGTGCTTCTGTGATGATTTTTGGTAAATTAATTGAGATGCTATGATCGGTGAAATAGTACAATCTTTCTAGTAGGATTTCTGTCTCGGTGAAACTAGCTGCTGAGTGTTGTGAAAATGCATGAAACATGATACTTGCTATATAATTGTTATGTTTTGACCAAATTGCCCTAGCGGGGAATAATTGCTAATTGATTGTCACGATTTGACCAAATTGCCCTCATGGGGAATGATGGCTAGTTAATTGTTATGTGTTGACCAAATTGCTCTTACGGGGAGTAATTGCTAGTGATGTACTTTATGAATACATGACACGTAAATAATTGCTTACACATGTAACGTATCACAAATACATTTGTTAATGTCACACACAATTCACAAACATGTTATGTGCATAGGTATTATGTGCCGGGTCTAGAGACTCGATAATATTCCGACACTTAGAAAAATCTCTTTATTGTTTTAGAACGCTAGAGAGAGTTTTTCTGTGACGCGCATCTTGGTGAATTATTTTGGGAATACTTCGCAAACAGTGAGTTTCACTTTCCCCTTTTAAACTTTTTAAACGCTTTTCACTTGGGGGAGATAACATACTCCGAAAACGCATTTAAGATTTTGTTAATATAGATTATATATCACTTGTAAAGTCTAAGTGGCAAACGCAATAACTAAAGTCCTTCATTCACATCGAACCGTTTAATATTGGATAATAGCGAGTCATTGTTGAGTAGTACTACTGGGTTTGACAAACCCCACCGAACGCTAAACTCGACTGGAGGTCGAGTGGGTGTAATCTTGGCTAAACACATACCATGGTCTGGATGACCTGGTGGCAAGACAAATGATAAACAGTCAGCTTCGGTGTCGAACAGTTAGTGATACTTGTTTTATAGGCTAGCTACCGATAGATATATAATTGACATAACACTATCTGGTAACGCAAAACGCTAAACGCAAAACGCTGTAACGCAAAACGCTTAACGCAAAACGCTGAACGCAAACGCTAAACGCTCTATTTTTATATAACTTGTGAACTCACCAACCTTGTGTTGACACTTTTAGTATGTTATTCTCAGGTAGCCGAGGCGGGCGCGCGGTTTAGGAACATGCATTGCTTGAAACATTTTAATTATGCAAACTTATTTTTAAACTGTAATCATTGGGTTTTAAGTCGTCCTGCGTGACGTAACATTGTTTGCTATGGTTTTACGCTTCCGCATTTAATTACTCGTAAACGTTTTCATGGTTTTGAAACTTTGTTTTATGGTTTGATTATAACTAATGATTCCGATCCTGTTAGTTCACACCCTCTGAAGGTAAAACTCCGACAGTGGATTTTGAGGGTGTGACAGATTGGTATCAGAGCCATTGGTTATAGCGAACTAGAAGCTGCATGCATACTAGACTATAACCGCGACGACCCATTAGTTATAATGATACGCACTGCATAGATTTGTGTAGTCTTTGTTATCTTATCTCTTTACCTCTTTCACTCAAACGCGCGCGCATACACGGCTTACCTGTAGGAATGTCGACGCCGCCACCCTCATCCTCATCTGATCCGATGACTCATGCTCACGAGAAGAAACCACAGTTATCTACCGCATCGCCACCCCGTGTAATCCCGGAACTCGAAGCTCCCGCACCGAAGAGGTACCGCTTATCCGGAGGCATGTACGAAAACGAAGTTAGCTGGGATTGGTACCCTAATATGATCAGACGTATGGTCTATCACGAACAAGATCCCCCGTTACCTCACCCGAACCATCCTGCTTATCCCAACACCCTACCACCCATAACCGAACCTGTAGAGCGAGTTCTCGCAGCTGTCGTTTCTTGCTTGGAGCGTGACGTGGGTTACATGCGCTATGCGAGAGCGAACGTTTCCGGACTAAGGAGGAAATTGCCCGCATGACAGTGGCCAGGAAGGAAATGCAAGAGGCTAGTGATCAACAGATGAAGATTATGAGAAAGATACAAGCCGAGATGATAGACTTGCAAGAGCAACTCCAAGTAGCAAGGACCCGAACCGGGATAGCTCTAGCGCGTTGCGATGTCTTACAAACGCAAATTGCTCAGAACGCAGCGGAACCTGAGGCAGAGCCTGAAGGGGAAACCGAGGAAAATCCCGAGGAGGAACCGGAGGAAGAACCGGCTGAGCCAGAGGCACACTCGGACGTGTCCTCAGGCGACGACATCTCGGGATGATAATACCAAGAAACGCTGGACACGGACGTGGTAACATCAACTTGACTGCAGCTGAACTCCAAACCCTGCTGAACGACCATGCGGCGGTCGCTTTAGCCGCACACGTTCAGAATCAAGCTGGAGGTCCAAATGGAACGTGTACCTTCAAGAATTACCTTGACTGCAAGCCCAGTTCGTTTAAGGGCACTGAGGGAGCTATAGGCTTCCTGCGTTGGGCTGAGAAGGCCGAGTCGGCATTTGAGATGTGTAATTGTCCCCCTGCCAGTAGGGTCAAATTCGCTGCTGGAACACTGGAGGATTCTGCCCTCACTTGGTGGAATTCAAACGCGCAGATCCTTGGATTGGAACTGGCTAACGCTATGAACTGGGAGGAGTTCAAGAACATGATGCGAGAGGAGTACTGTCCGAGAGAAGAGATTTCAAAGTTGGAGTCAGAATTTTGGTCGCTGAAGATGGTGGGCTCAGAAATCGAAGCCTACACTACTCGTTCTCACGAGTTAGCGGTGATGTGTCCGCGGATGGTAGATCCGCCGAGTAAGAGGATTGAAATGTATATTGATGGGTTAGCACCGCAAATTCAGGGCATGGTGACGTCTTCCAGACCAGCCACGATTCAACAAGCGATCCGTTTAGCTCACAAACTGACGGATCAAGCTGTGACCCAAGGTGCGTTACCACCTAGGGGTTCAACCGCGAAAGCCCGTGACAACCCGAGTAATGACAACAACAGCAACAGCAACCCGAGCAGCGGAAAGAGAAATTTTGACAACACCAGATCCTCATCCTCGAACCTCCCACAGCAACAACACTACCGTAAGCCCGAATTCACTCGGAGCTTCAACAATCAGAGTCACAGCAACAATAACAATGGTAGCGGGCAGGGTTCGAGCGGATATGTTGGGAAATATCCGAAGTGCAATAGGTGCAACAACCATCATGCTGGCTCGTGTGATCGTGTCAAGTGTCAGAGATGCGGAAAGATGGGTCACCAGGTAAAGGAATGTAGAGGAGACCTTGCAGCAAAGGGTGCTCCTAAACCATCTATGACGACGAAGGGATGTTTCAAATGTGGGCAGGAAGGTCATTTCAGGAAAGATTGTCCCAAGCTGAAAAAGAACGACAACAACGGAGGTAATGGAAGTGGCAGTAGTGGTGGAAGCAATGGCAAAGGAAGAGCTTTTGTAATTGGGTCGGGTCAAGCCCGCAATGATTCGTACGTGGTGACTGGTAAGTTCCCTGTGAACGATTGTTTTGCTTCTGTATTGTTTGACACTGGAGCTGATAGGAGTTTTGTGTCGAAAGCCTTTAGCCAACTCTTAGACATAACTCCAACTCCGTTAGATGCTAAGTTTCCTGTTGAATTAGCTGACGGTAAGACTATTGTAACGACGCATGTACTTGCGGGATGTAAGTTAAAACTGTCAGGTCATGTCTTTGATATCGACCTTATTCCTTTTACGCTTAGTAGTTTCGATGTCGTTGTCGGCATGGACTGGTTATCCGAGAACCGAGCGGAGATTATATGTCACGACAAGATAGTCCACATTACTACCCCTTCCGGCGAGATCATTTCGATCCGAGGTGAAAGAAGCGGCATGACCACCAGTGTCATTACCCTCATGAAGGCGCAGAAGTACCTACGAAAGGGTCAACCGGCAATTTTGGCACAAATTGTTGAGAAACCCGCGGAGGAGAAGCGAATTGAAGATATACCAGTTGTGCGAGATTTTCCGGAAGTTTTCCCTGAGGATTTGCCCGGACTCCCTCCTGTATGACAAGTTAAATTCCAAATCGAGTTGACCCCCGGTGCAGCACCCATAGCACGAGCCCCGTATCGGCTCGCACCGACGGAGCTTCAGGAGTTGTCCACTCAGTTGCAAGATTTGTTGGATAAGGGTTTTATCCGACCTAGCTCATCACCATGGGGAGCCCCTGTCTTGTTTGTCCGAAAGAAGGACGGGACTTTCCGCATGTGTATCGACTACCGGGAGTTGAACAAGGTGACGGTCAAGAACCGTTATCCTTTACCCCGAATTGATGATCTGTTTGACCAGCTTCAAGGATCGAGTTATTACTCGAAGATCGATCTGCGATCTGGTTACCATCAGCTTAGAGTGCGCGAAGAAGATATCTCAAAGTCGGCTTTCAGAACACGGTATGGTCACTACGAGTTTTCGGTTATGCCTTTTGGACTAACCAACGCACCAGCCGTATTTATGGATCTCATGAATCGAGTATGCAAGGCGTACCTCAACAAGTTTGTGATTGTTTTCATTGATGATATTCTCGTCTACTCCAAGAACGAAGCTGACCATGAAGAACACTTAAGGGTAATTCTGGAATTATTGAAGAAGGAACAACTGTATGCTAAACTCTCGAAATGTGAGTTTTGGCTTCGCGAGGTTCACTTTTTAGGACATGTGATCAACGAGAATGGTATCCATGTCGATCCCGGTAAGGTAGAGGCCATCAAAAACTAGGAAGCACCTAAGACTCTGACTAAGGTGCGGCAATTCCTAGGACTGGCCGGCTACTACCGACGTTTCATCGAGGGATTTTCAAAGATTGCTCAACCCCTCACCGCTTTGACTCACAAAGGCACTAAGTACAATTGGGGTGACGCGCAAGAATTCGCTTTTCAACTGTTGAAAACCAAACTCTGTAGCGCCCCTATTCTAGCCCTCCCCGGGGGAACGGAAAATTTTGAGGTACACTGTGACGCATCGATACAAGGTCTCGGTTGTGTGCTGATGCAACTCGGGAATGTTATAGCTTATGCCTCTCGACAACTGCGGGTTAACGAGAAGAACTACACGACCCATGATTTGGAGCTCGGAGCTGTGGTGTTTGCCCTTAAGATATGGAGGCATTACTTGTACGGTACCAAGTTTACCATTTACACCGACCACAAGAGTCTCCAGCATATCTACGATCAGAAGGAGCTGAACATGCGACAGCGTCGTTGGGTCGAGTTGCTTAAGGATTATGATTGTGCCATCAAGTATCACCCTGGCAAGGCCAATGTAGTGGCCGACGCCCTCAGCAGAAAAGAAACAGATAAACCCAGACGAGTGCGAGCATTGCAACTCACGATTCATGCCAACTTACCTGACCAGATTCGCGAGGCGCAACACGAAGCTTTGAAAGATGATAATCTTCCATCGGAACTCATGCGGGGCATGAACAAGAAACTTGAAACCAGATCGGACGGGGTCCGATATTTTGAGAACCGGATTTGGGTTCCACGGTTCGGAGAGTTGAGAACTCTGGTAATGGACGAGGCACACAAGTCCTGATATTCTATCTACCCTGGCTCAGATAAAATGTACCATGACTTAAAGTCACTTTACTGGTGGCCGAACATGAAAGCCGACATTGCCACCTACGTGAGCAAATGCTTGACTTGCGCCCGAGTCAAAGTAGAATACCAGAAACCATCTGGTCTACTGCAACAACCGGAACTCCCAATGTGGAAATGGGAACACATCTCAATGGATTTTATTACGGGTTTACCTAAGACGCCGACGGGATGCGATACCATCTGGGTGATCGTTGACCGGTTGACTAAGTCTGCACACTTCTTAGCGATTAAGGAATCGGACAAAATGGAAAGACTGACTCGTGTTTACATGAAAGAAGTGGTGTCTAGGCACGGAGTGCCTGTCTCAATCATTTTCGATCGAGATTCTCGTTTCACTTCGCACTTTTGGAAGTCGCTGCAAAGCGCACTAGGCACCCGTCTTGATATGAGCACAGCATACCATCCTCAGACGGATGGGCAAAGTGAACGAACTATTCAGACCCTGGAAGATATGTTGCGTGCATGCGTGTTGGATTTCGGAAAAAGTTGGGAACCTCACTTACCTTTGGTAGAGTTTTCGTATAATAACAGCTACCACGCAAGTATTAAAGCAGCGCCGTTTGAAGCGCTGTATGGACGGAAGTGTCGATCACCACTCTGCTGGGCAGAGGTGGGTGACAGCCAAATCAATGGTCCAGAACTGGTACTCGAGACTTCGGAAAAGATTGTTCAAATCCGAAATCACATGGCAGCAGCACGAGATCGCCAAAAGAGTTACGCCGACAAGCGCCGAAAACCTCTCGAATTTCAAGTGAACGATCGAGTGTTACTCAAAGTCTCACCTTGGAAAGGTGTGGTTCGCTTTGGTAAGCGAAACAAACTCAACCCACGATATGTTGGTCCCTACCGGATAACTGAGCGCATTGGTCCGGTGGCGTACCGACTGGACCTACCAACGGAACTCAGTGGCGTACACAATGTATTCCACGTATCCATTTGAAGAAATGCTTATCTGATGAAACCCAAGTAGTCCCTTTGGATGAACTACAACTTGATGAACAGTTACGTTTCATTGAGGAACTAGTCGAGGTTTTGGATTGGGAAACCAAGACGCTCAAGCACAGCAAAATTCCAATCGTTAAGGTTCGTTGGAACTCGAGACGTGGACCGGAGTTCACGTGGGAACGCGAGGATCAAATGATGAAAAAGTATCCTCACCTTTTTGAAGGGCTGACCAAACGCAGAAAACCGCGAAACCCGGCAAACCGTCAGACATCACCGGAGGTATGAATTGAATTCCGGGACGAAATTTCTTTCTACTAGGGGATGATATGACAAACTGAAAATTTTTCTTACTTTTTCAGACACTCATCACGACTTGACTCAAATTTTCGGGACGAAAATTCTTTAACATTGTTATGATGTGACAATCGTCAATTTCAGGTTAACTCCGTTAACTCAACTCCGTCAATTCAAACTTAAGATCATTGAATCTATAACGCACACCTCATTACATTTAAACTAGGGTTTAAATGACGCTTAACACTTACTACATGTGTAGTCTTTCGGAAATGCACCTAAACGCAAACGAGTTGACGCAAACGATTGGTGAATAAACAAAAAACGTCAAAACAGTAATTATGTGATAATTATGTGTTAGACTTATGTGTTGTGTGATAACATCGTTATAAACACTAACTCAAGATGTAAACAAGTTAGTTTAAGCTAGATAAGTGATACTTAGAAGTGTAGGGGCCAAAGTGTAACATATTATTATTATAAATAATAATATTAATAATAAACCCTAACTCACTTTTTCTTTTCTTTTCCCCTACCCCGATCGGAATTCCCTTCCCCCCCCCCCCCCCCTCACGGCTGCCGCCACCTAAATACACACATACAATCAAGTTCTCAAGTCTTTGATCGAAGATTAAGGTGCTAGGAAGGTATAAACGACTATCCTATGCATCCTTTATACTTAATTTTAATGTTTAACGGGTTAATTGAAAACCCTAAGGGCCGATTTTATGTGTGTATGTAGTTTATATGATTGTTGTTGTTTTGATGATGATATGATAACTAGAATGGATATTGTTACATGTTAATTGCTTGTGTCTTTGATTTGAGTTCAAACAAAAACCCTAATCATGTATGTAATGTGTAATTGATGTGCATGGATAGTGTTTATGGAGTCTAGAGTGTTATATGAATGCATGATGGTCCATAGATAGTTAATATGTTGAGTTTGGATGCAAACAGTTTCTGGACAGATTGTGTTATTGATGTTTAATTGACTGTAACCAGGTGTAAATGTGAAAATTGGTTGAGATTGTTGATACTACAGTAAACTAGGTTGAGTCTAGTTTCTAAAGAATATAAACTTGTAATTTTTGGACAGGTAAAGGTTAACTTTTATGATTTTACAAAAACGTTGTGCAAAGCTGAGCTGTTAGACCTGCTGTTAGGTTGTTTTGTAAATGTTATATCTCATGAACTACGAGACCAATTGGGTTGGTTCCACTTCTGGAAGTTGACTCATTGAGTTAGGAACCTAACCCAATGGTCTTGCAATTATTGGATTTTTCTTTTAACAGGAATTTCAAATAACATTCTGTTGCGCATGAATTTGACTGTTATGAGTTTGCTGTAATGATTTGATGATTGTGAGAAACCTATGTGAAATAAAAATATATTAAAATATGTTCTGGAAACCTAAGACATATATGCTTTTGTGATGATTTTTGGAAAATTAATTGAGATCCTATGATCGGTGGAATAGTACAATCTTTCAAGTAGGATATTTGTCTCGGTGAAACTAGCTGCTGAGTTTTGTGAAAATGCATGAAACATGATACTTGCTATATAATTGTTATGTTTTGACCAAATTGCCTTTGCGGGGAATAATTGCTAATTGATTGTCACGATTTGACCAAATCGACCTCATGGGGAATGATGGCTAGTTAATTGTTATGTGTTGACCAAATTGCCCTTACGGGGAGTAATTGCTAGTGATGTACTTTATGAATACATGACACGTAAATAATTGCTTACACATGTAACGTATCACAAATACATTTGATAAAGTCACACACAATTCACAAACGAAACACGAACCATGTTATGTGCATAGGTATTATGTGTCGGGTCTAGAGACTCGATAATATTCTGACACTTAGAAAAATCTCTTTATTGTTTTAGAACGCTAGAGAGAGTTTTTCTGTGACGCGCATCTTGGTGAATTATTTTGGGAATACTTCGCAAACAGTGATTTTCACTTTCCCCTTTTAAACTTTTTAAACGCTTTTCACTTGGGGGAGATAACATACTCCGAAAACGCATTTAAGATTTTGTTAATATAGATTATATATCACTTGTAAAGACTAAGTGGCAAACGCAATAACTAAAGTCCTTCATTCACATCGAACCGTTTAATATTGGATAATAGCGAGTCATTGTTGAGTAGTACTACTGGGTTTGACAAACCCCACCCAACGCTAAACTCGACTGGAGGTCGAGTGGGTGTAATCTTGGCTAAACACATACCATGGTCTGGATGACCTGGTGGCAAGGCAAATGATAAACAGTCAGCTTTGGTGTCGAACACTTAGTGATACTTGTTTTATAGGCTAGCTACCTATAGATATATAATTGACATAACACTATCTGGTAATGCAAAACGCTTAACGCAAAACGCTATAACGCAAAACGCTTAACGCAAAACGCTGAACGCAAACGTTAAACGCTCTATTTTTATATAACTTGTGAACTCACTAATCTTGTGTTGACACTTTTAGTATGTTATTCTCAGGTAGCCGAGGCGGGCGCGCGGTTTAGGAACATGCATTGCTTGAAACATTTTAATTATGCAAACTTATTTTTAAACTGTTATCATTGGGTTTTAAGTCGTCCTGCGTGACGTAACATTGTTTGCTATGGTTTTACGCTTCCGCATTTAATTACTCGTAAACGTTTTCATGGTTTTGAAACTTTGTTTTATGGTTTGATTATAACTAATGATTCCGATCCTGTTAGTTCACACCCTCTGAAGGTAAAACTCCGACAGTGGATTTTGAGGGTGTGACAATTATGCTATTTCTGTTGACGTACGTATATACTTAAGTATTATCCAACCTTTTTGGAATAATGCAAAGTATAATTCAGATGACAAGCAGATCGAAGCCAAGATTCAAGGGAAGAAGATCGTCATCGACGCTGATGTTATACGGAAGGCCTTACCATTCACATATACTGTGGATGATCGATGTGAATTTGATAAAGATCTGATCAAGGGGTTATTTAGGCGATTAAAGTATAAAGGCAAGTTACAGATGTCCCAATACGACAAAGCTTTTCTTTGCGAGCATTATATGTATTTGTCACACGTGTTTATACGTTGCCTCAGTGGACGCAAAGGTGGATTTCTTGAGTGTAGAATTTTGTTGCAGTAGTCTTTTGTTGCACTTGTACTAAATAAGCCGTTCAACTTTTCTGAATTTGTGTTTTATCACCTAAAGGAGAACTGTACGACAGGTCATGTGAAAGTAATTTAACCAATGGAAGCTCAATCGTTATTGGGATCACCCCATTCGTTAGTGATGTGTAACGAATGGGGCCTGGCCCTATAAATAGGCAGATCCTATTCACACGAATTAGAGAGGAGATCCGGGTTAAATGTATTCATACCGTTACCATGCTAGATTCTCTCCATAACTTATCCTTAATGTATGAACAATAACGTATTCGATAAATATTCCTTAACCTATTTGTTTCGTGTATCGTATTGGTGTATCATGTTAGTGACTAGATTTGGCTCGTGTAACGTTGTTTTAACATATTTACACGTTTTTCAAATGATCGAAAATCATTATTCTATTTCTGCAGATGTGCATAAATACATTAGTATTATCTGACCTTTTTGGAATATTGCTAAGTATAATTCAAATGAGAAGCAGATCGAAGCAAATATTCAAGGGAAGAAGATCGTTATAGATGCTGATGTTATACGGAAGGCCTTACAATTCGCTGATACTGTGGATGATCGATGTGAATTCGATAAAAATCTGATTAAAGGTATATTTAGGCGGTTAAAGTATAAAGGCAAGTTATAGAAGTCCCAGTACAACAAAGCTTTTCTTTGCGAGCATTATAAGTACATGTTTCGTTTATTTATACGTTGCCTCAGTGGACGCAAATGTGGATTTGATGAGTGTAGAATTACGTTCCAGTTGGATTTTGTTGCACTTGTACTAAACCAGTCGTTCAACTTTTCTGAATTTGTGTTTTATCATCTGAAGAAGAACTGTACGACTGGTCACGTGAAAGTAATTTAACGAATGGAAGCTCATTCGTTGTTTGGATCACCCCATTCGTTAGCGATGTATAACGAATGGGGCCTGCCCTATAAATAGGCAGATCCTATTCACACGAATTAGAGAGGAGATCCAGGCTTAATGTATTCATACCGTTACCATGCCAGATTCTCTCCATAACATATCATTAATGTATAAATTGTAACATATTCAATAAAATATTCCTTAACCTATTCGTCTAGTGTATCGTATTGGTGTATCATGTTAGTGACTAGATTTTGGCTCCCCTAACGCTGAATTAACATATTTACACGTTTCTCAAATGATCTAATATCATTATGCCATTTTTGCATACATGCGTATATACTTCAGTATTATCCGACCTTTTTGGATTACCGCTAAGTATAATTCAGATGAGAAGTAGATCGAATCCAAGATTCAAGGAAAGAAGATCGTTATTGATGCCGGTGTTATACGGAAGGCCTTACAATTGACTGATACTGTGGATGATCGATGTGAATTCGATAAAGATCAGATCAAGGGTTTATTTAGGCGGTTAAAGTATAAAAGGCAAGTTATAGAAGTCCCAGTACAACAAAGCTTTTCTTTGCCAGCATTATAAGTATTTGTTACACATATTTATACGTTGCCTCAGTGGACGCAAATGTGGATTTGATGAGTGTAGAATTACCTTGCAGTTGGCTTTTGTTACATTTCTACTAAACAAGCCGTTCAACTGTACGACGGGTCACGTGAAAGTAATTTAACGATTGGAAGCTCATTCGTTATTGGGATCACCCCATTCGTTAGTGATGTGTTAGGCATGCGGTCTGGGCCTATAAATAGGCAGATCCTATTCACACGAAATAGAGAGGAGATCCGGGGTTAATGTATTCATACCGTTACCATGGTAGATTCTCTCCATAACTTATCCTTAATGTATGAACAGTAACGTATTCGATAAATTATTCCATAACCTATTAGTCTCCTGTATCGTATTGGTGTATCATGTTAGTGAATAGATTTTGACTCGCTTAACATTGATTTAACGTATTTACACGTTTCTCAAACGATCGAAAATCATTATGCTATTTCTGCAGACGTGCGTATATACTTCAGTGTCATCCGACCTTTTCGGAATACTGGTAAGTATAACTCAAATGAGAAGCAGATCGAAGCCAAGATTCAAGGAAAGAAGATCGTTATCGATGCTGATGTTATACGAAAGGCCTTAACATTCACTTATACTATGGATGATTAATGTGAATTCGATAAAGATTTGATCATGGGGTTATTTAGACGGTCAAAGTATAAAGGCAAGTTATAGAAGTCCTAGTACAATAAATCTTTTCTTTTAGAGCATTATAAGTAATTGTTACATATATTTATATGTTGCTTCAGTGGACGCAAAGGTGGATTTGATGAGTGTAGAATTATGTTGCAGTTGGCTTTTGTTGCACTTGTACTAAACAAGCCGTTCAACTTTTCTGAATTTGTGTTTTATTACCTGAAGGAGAACTGTATGACAGGTCACGTGAAAGTAAATTAACGAATGGAAGCTCATTCGTTATTAGGCTCACCCAATTCATTAGTGATGTGTAACGAATGGGGCCTGGCCCTATAAATATGCAGATCCTATTCACACGAATTAGAGAGGAGATCCGGGCTTAATGTATTCATTCCGTTACCATGCCAGATTCTCTCCGTAACATATAATTAATGTATGAATAGTAACGTATTTGATTAATTATTCCTTAATCTATTCGTCTCGTGTATCGTATTGGTGTATCATGTTGGCCACTAGATCTTGGCTCGCGTAATGTTGATTTAACGTATTTACACGTTTCTCAAGCGATCGAAAATCATTATGCTATTTCTGTAGACGTGCCTATTACTTCAGTATTATCCGACCTTTTTGGAATACTGCTAAGTATAATTCAGATGAGAAGCAGATCCTAGCCAAGATTCAAGGAAATGAGATCGTGATCGATGCTGATGTTATACAGAAGGCCTTATAATTCACTGATACTGTGGATGATCGATGTGAATTTGATAAAGATCTGATCAGGAAGTTATTTAGGTGGTTAAAGTATAAAGGCAAGTTACAGAAGTCCTAGTACAACAAAGCTTTCTTTTTGAGCATTATAAGTACTTGTTACACGTATTTATACATTGCCTCGGTGGACGCAAAGGTGGATTTGATGAGTGTAAAATTATGTTGTAGTTGGCTTTTGGTGCACTTGTACTAAACAAGCCGTTATAATTTTCTGATGTAACTATGAAAATAATGATTCGCAAATAAGCTATAAATTACGTACCAAAACTTCACACAAACGACATATGTACCGATCATACGTACTAATAATATTTTAATTGAACACAGAGACACGTGAAAACGTTTTTGTTACTAAACCCTTACTAAGAATTACCTAATAATAATATTTTAATTGATTTTTTTTTGTTTTTATTCATTTTAAACT